>NC_086445.1:629809754-630047754 GCF_028390025.1 Pseudophryne corroboree
TCCTACTAAATTTATAAGACATAAGCATTCAATATTTGAGTAAACAAAGAGAAAATAAAGCGATCTATTGGGTTTCACTAAAAAGTCCATTGGAAGACTTGACTATTGTTGTTAAAAGACATAGGCATTCATATTATAGAGCCACAAACCACACTAGTAAAATAAAAACATGATAACATGGGACTCGAACCAATGACAGTCTTAATTTGATAGTGCAAACCCAACACCTTACTAACTGTGCTAACCAGACTGTGCATACCAGACACACAGTTTTTATCAGAGATTTAAGTGAATAAGCTACAGTGTCCAAGGTACTAAACATAATATATTCTATGGGGTGTCATAAGCAAGTCATTAGAATACTTTCCTACTAAATTTATAAGACATAAGCATTCAATATTTGAGTAAACAAAGAGAAAATAAAGCTATCTATTGGGTTTCACTAAAAAGTCCATTGGAAGACTTGACTATTGTTGTTAAAAGACATAGGCATTCATATTATAGAGCCACAAACCACACTAGTAAAATAAAAATATGATAACATGGGATTCGAACCAATGACAGTCTTAATTTGATAGTGCAAACCCAACACCTTACTAACTGTGCTAACCTGACTGTGCATACCAGACACACAATTTATCAGAGATTTAAGTGAATAAGCTACAGTGTCCAAGGTACTAAACATAATATATTCTATGGGGTGTCATAAGCAAGTCATTAGAATACTTTCCTACTAAATTTATAAGACATAAGCATTCAATATTTGAGTAAACAAAGAGAAAATAAAGCTATCTATTGGGTTTCACTAAAAAGTCCATTGGAAGACTTGACTATTGTTGTTAAAAGACATATGCATTCATATTATAGAGCCACAAACCACACTAGTTAAATAAAAACATGATAACATAGGATTCGAACCAATGACAGTCTTAATTTGATAGAGCAAACCCAACACCTTACTAACTGTGCTAACCAGACTGTGCATACCAGATGCACAATTTATCAGAGATTTAAGTGAATAAGCTACAGTGTCCAAGGTACTAAACATAATATATTCTATGGGGTGTCATAAGCAAGTCATTAGAATACTTTCCTACTAAATTTATAAGACATAAGCATTCAATATTTGAGTAAACAAAGAGAAAATAAAGCTATCTATTGGGTTTCACTAAAAAGTCCATTGGAAGACTTGACTATTGTTGTTAAAAGACATAGGCATTCATATTATAGTGCCACAAACCACACTAGTTAAAAAAAACATGATAACATAGGATTCGAACCAGTGACAGACTTAATTTGATAGTGCAAACCCAACACCTTACTAACTGTGCTAACCAGACTGTGCATGCCTTACACACAATTTATCAGAGATTTAGGTGAATAAGCTACAGTGTCCAAGGTACTAAACATAATATATTCTATGGGGTGTCATAAGCAAGTCATTAGAATACTTTCCTACTAAATTTATAAGACATAAGCATTCAATATTTGAGTAAACAAAGAGAAAATAAAGCTATCTATTGGGTTTCACTAAAAAGTCCATTGGAAGACTTGACTATTGTTGTTAAAAGACATAGGCATTCATATTATAGAGCCACAAACCACACTAGTAAAATAAAAACAAGATAACATGGGATTCGAACCAATGACAGTCTTAATTTGATAGTGCAAACCCAACAATTTACTAACTGTGCTAACCAGACTGTGCATACTAGACACACAATTTATCAGAGATTTAAGTGAATAAGCTACAGTGTCCAAGGTACTAAACATAATATATTCTATGGGGTGTCATAAGCAAGTCATTAGAATACTTTCCTACTAAATTTATAAGACATAAGCATTCAATATTTGAGTAAACAAAGAGAAAATAAAGCTATCTATTGGGTTTCACTAAAAAGTCCTTTGGAAGACTTGACTATTGTTGTTAAAAGACATAGGCATTCATATTATAGAGCCACAAACCACACTAGTAAAATAAAAACATGATAACATGGGACTCGAACCAATGACAGTCTTAATTTGATAGTGCAAACCCAACACCTTACTAACTGTGCTAACCAGACTGTGCATACCAGACACACAATTTATCAGAGATTTAAGTGAATAAGCTACAGTGTCCAAGGTACTAAACATAATATATTCTATGGGGTGTCATAAGCAAGTCATTAGAATACTTTCCTACTAAATTTATAAGACATAAGCATTCAATATTTGAGTAAACAAAGAGAAAATAAAGCTATCTATTGGGTTTCACTAAAAAGTCCATTGGAAGACTTGACTATTGTTGTTAAAAGACATAGGCATTCATATTATAGAGCCACACACTACACTAGTTAAATAAAAACATGATAACATAAGATTCGAACCAATGACAGTCTTAATTTGATAGTGCAAACCCAACACCTTACTAACTGTGCTAACCAGACTGTGCATACCAGACACACAATTTATCAGAGATTTAAGTGAATAAGCTACAGTGTCCAAGGTACTAAACATAATATATTCTATGGGGTGTCATAAGCAAGTCATTAGAATACTTTCCTACTAAATTTATAAGACATAAGCATTCAATATTTGAGTAAACAAAGAGAAAATAAAGCGATCTATTGGGTTTCACTAAAAAGTCCATTGGAAGACTTGACTATTGTTGTTAAAAGACATAGGCATTCATATTATAGAGCCACAAACCACACTAGTAAAATAAAAACAAGATAACATGGGATTCGAACCAATGACAGTCTTAATTTGATAGTGCAAACCCAACAACTTACTAACTGTGCTAACCAGACTGTGCATACTAGACACACAATTTATCAGAGATTTAAGTGAATAAGCTACAGTGTCCAAGGTACTAAACATAATATATTCTATGGGGTGTCATAAGCAAGTCATTAGAATACTTTCCTACTAAATTTATAAGACATAAGCATTCAATATTTGAGTAAACAAAGAGAAAATAAAGCTATCTATTGGGTTTCACTAAAAAGTCCTTTGGAAGACTTGACTATTGTTGTTAAAAGACATAGGCATTCATATTATAGAGCCACAAACCACACTAGTAAAATAAAAACATGATAACATGGGACTCGAACCAATGACAGTCTTAATTTGATAGTGCAAACCCAACACCTTACTAACTGTGCTAACCAGACTGTGCATACCAGACACACAATTTATCAGAGATTTAAGTGAATAAGCTACAGTGTCCAAGGTACTAAACATAATATATTCTATGGGGTGTCATAAGCAAGTCATTAGAATACTTTCCTACTAAATTTATAAGACATAAGCATTCAATATTTGAGTAAACAAAGAGAAAATAAAGCTATCTATTGGGTTTCACTAAAAAGTCCATTGGAAGACTTGACTATTGTTGTTAAAAGACATAGGCATTCATATTATAGAGCCACAAACCACACTAGTAAAATAAAAATATGATAACATGGGATTCGAACCAATGACAATCTTAATTTGATAGTGCAAACCCAACACCTTACTAACTGTGCTAACCTGACTGTGCATACCAGACACACAATTTATCAGAGATTTAAGTGAATAAGCTACAGTGTCCAAGGTACTAAACATAACATATTCTATGGGGTGTCATAAGCAAGTCATTAGAATACTTTCCTACTAAATTTATAAGACATAAGCATTCAATATTTGAGTAAACAAAGAGAAAATAAAGCTATCTATTGGGTTTCACTAAAAAGTCCATTGGAAGACTTGACTATTGTTGTTAAAAGACATAGGCATTCATATTATAGAGCCACAAACCACACTAGTTAAATAAAAACATGATAACATAGGATTTGAACCAATGACAGTTTTAATTTGATAGTGCAAACCCAACACCTTACTAACTGTGCTAACCAGACTGTGCATACCAGACGCACAATTTATCAGAGATTTAAGTGAATAAGCTACAGTGTCCAAGGTACTAAACATAATATATTCTATGGGGTCTCATAAGCAAGTCATTAGAATACTTTCCTACTAAATTTATAAGACATAAGCATTCAATATTTGAGTAAACAAAGAGAAAATAAAGCTATCTATTGGGTTTCACTAAAAAGTCCATTGGAAGACTTGACTATTGTTGTTAAAAGACATAGGCATTCATATTATAGTGCCACAAACCACACTAGTTAAATAAAAACATGATAACATAGGATTCGAACCAATGACAGACTTAATTTGATAGTGCAAACCCAACACCTTACTAACTGTGCTAACCAGACTGTGCATGCCTGACACACAATTTATCAGAGATTTAGGTGAATAAGCTACAGTGTCCAAGGTACTAAACATAATATATTCTATGGGGTGTCATAAGCAAGTCATTAGAATACTTTCCTACTAAATTTATAAGACATAAGCATTCAATATTTGAGTAAACAAAGAGAAAATAAAGCTATCTATTGGGTTTCACTAAAAAGTCCATTGGAAGACTTGACTATTGTTGTTAAAAGACATAGGCATTCATATTATAGAGCCACAAACCTCACTAGTAAAATAAAAACATGACAACATGGGATTCGAACCAATGACAGTCTTAATTTGATAGTGCAAACCCAACACCTTACTAACTGCTAACAAGACTGTGCATACCAGACACACAATTTATCAGAGATTTAAGTGAATAAGCTACAGTGTCCAAGGTACTAAACATAATATATTCTATGGGGTGTCATAAGCAAGTCATTAGAATACTTTCCTACTAAATTTATAAGACATAAGCATTTAATATTTGAGTAAACAAAGAGAAAATAAAGCTATCTATTGGGTTTCACTAAAAAGTCCATTGGAAGACTTGACTATTGTTGTTAAAAGACATAGGCATTCATATTATAGAGCCACAAACCACACTAGTAAAATAAAAACAAGATAACATGGGATTCGAACCAATGACAGTTTTAATTTGATAGTGCAAACCCAACACCTTACTGACTGTGCTAACCAGACTGTGCATACCAGACGCACAATTTATCAGAGATTTAAGTGAATAAGCTACAGTGTCCAAGGTACTAAACATAATATATTCTATGGGGTCTCATAAGCAAGTCATTAGAATACTTTCCTACTAAATTTATAAGACATAAGCATTCAATATTTGAGTAAACAAAGAGAAAATAAAGCTATCTATTGGGTTTCACTAAAAAGTCCATTGGAAGACTTGACTATTGTTGTTAAAAGACATAGGCATTCATATTATAGAGCCACAAACCACACTAGTAAAATAAAAACAAGATAACATGGGATTCGAACCAATGACAGTCTTAATTTGATAGTGCAAACCCAACACCTTACTAACTGTGCTAACCAGACTGTGCATACCAGACACACAGTTTTTATCAGAGATTTAAGTGAATAAGCTACAGTGTCCAAGGTACTAAACATAATATATTCTATGGGGTGTCATAAGCAAGTCATTAGAATACTTTCCTACTAAATTTATAAGACATAAGCATTCAATATTTGAGTAAACAAAGAGAAAATAAAGCTATCTATTGGGTTTCACTAAAAAGTCCATTGGAAGACTTGACTATTGTTGTTAAAAGACATAGGCATTCATATTATAGAGCCACAAACCACACTAGTAAAATAAAAATATGATAACATGGGATTCGAACCAATGACAGTCTTAATTTGATAGTGCAAACCCAACACCTTACTAACTGTGCTAACCTGACTGTGCATACCAGACACACAATTTATCAGAGATTTAAGTGAATAAGCTACAGTGTCCAAGGTACTAAACATAATATATTCTATGGGGTGTCATAAGCAAGTCATTAGAATACTTTCCTACTAAATTTATAAGACATAAGCATTCAATATTTGAGTAAACAAAGAGAAAATAAAGCTATCTATTGGGTTTCACTAAAAAGTCCATTGGAAGACTTGACTATTGTTGTTAAAAGACATAGGCATTCATATTATAGAGCCACAAACCACACTAGTTAAATAAAAACATGATAACATAGGATTTGAACCAATGACAGTTTTAATTTGATAGTGCAAACCCAACACCTTACTAACTGTGCTAACCAGACTGTGCATACCAGATGCACAATTTATCAGAGATTTAAGTGAATAAGCTACAGTGTCCAAGGTACTAAACATAATATATTCTATGGGGTGTCATAAGCAAGTCATTAGAATACTTTCCTACTAAATTTATAAGACATAAGCATTCAATATTTGAGTAAACAAAGAGAAAATAAAGCTATCTATTGGGTTTCACTAAAAAGTCCATTGGAAGACTTGACTATTGTTGTTAAAAGACATAGGCATTCATATTATAGTGCCACAAACCACACTAGTTAAAAAAAACATGATAACATAGGATTCGAACCAGTGACAGACTTAATTTGATAGTGCAAACCCAACACCTTACTAACTGTGCTAACCAGACTGTGCATGCCTTACACACAATTTATCAGAGATTTAGGTGAATAAGCTACAGTGTCCAAGGTACTAAACATAATATATTCTATGGGGTGTCATAAGCAAGTCATTAGAATACTTTCCTACTAAATTTATAAGACATAAGCATTCAATATTTGAGTAAACAAAGAGAAAATAAAGCTATCTATTGGGTTTCACTAAAAAGTCCATTGGAAGACTTGACTATTGTTGTTAAAAGACATAGGCATTCATATTATAGAGCCACAAACCACACTAGTAAAATAAAAACAAGATAACATGGGATTCGAACCAATGACAGTCTTAATTTGATAGTGCAAACCCAACAACTTACTAACTGTGCTAACCAGACTGTGCATACTAGACACACAATTTATCAGATATTTAAGTGAATAAGCTACAGTGTCCAAGGTACTAAACATAATATATTCTATGGGGTGTCATAAGCAAGTCATTAGAATACTTTCCTACTAAATTTATAAGACATAAGCATTCAATATTTGAGTAAACAAAGAGAAAATAAAGCTATCTATTGGGTTTCACTAAAAAGTCCATTGGAAGACTTGACTATTGTTGTTAAAAGACATAGGCATTCATATTATAGAGCCACAAACCACACTAGTAAAATAAAAACAAGATAACATGGGATTCGAACCAATGACAGTCTTAATTTGATAGTGCAAACCCAACAATTTACTAACTGTGCTAACCAGACTGTGCATACTAGACACACAATTTATCAGAGATTTAAGTGAATAAGCTACAGTGTCCAAGGTACTAAACATAATATATTCTATGGGGTGTCATAAGCAAGTCATTAGAATACTTTCCTACTAAATTTATAAGACATAAGCATTCAATATTTGAGTAAACAAAGAGAAAATAAAGCTATCTATTGGGTTTCACTAAAAAGTCCTTTGGAAGACTTGACTATTGTTGTTAAAAGACATAGGCATTCATATTATAGAGCCACAAACCACACTAGTAAAATAAAAACATGATAACATGGGACTCGAACCAATGACAGTCTTAATTTGATAGTGCAAACCCAACACCTTACTAACTGTGCTAACCAGACTGTGCATACCAGACACACAATTTATCAGAGATTTAAGTGAATAAGCTACAGTGTCCAAGGTACTAAACATAATATATTCTATGGGGTGTCATAAGCAAGTCATTAGAATACTTTCCTACTAAATTTATAAGACATAAGCATTCAATATTTGAGTAAACAAAGAGAAAATAAAGCTATCTATTGGGTTTCACTAAAAAGTCCATTGGAAGACTTGACTATTGTTGTTAAAAGACATAGGCATTCATATTATAGAGCCACACACTACACTAGTTAAATAAAAACATGATAACATAAGATTCGAACCAATGACAGTCTTAATTTGATAGTGCAAACCCAACACCTTACTAACTGTGCTAACCAGACTGTGCATACCAGACACACAATTTATCAGAGATTTAAGTGAATAAGCTACAGTGTCCAAGGTACTAAACATAATATATTCTATGGGGTGTCATAAGCAAGTCATTAGAATACTTTCCTACTAAATTTATAAGACATAAGCATTCAATATTTGAGTAAACAAAGAGAAAATAAAGCGATCTATTGGGTTTCACTAAAAAGTCCATTGGAAGACTTGACTATTGTTGTTAAAAGACATAGGCATTCATATTATAGAGCCACAAACCACACTAGTAAAATAAAAACAAGATAACATGGGATTCGAACCAATGACAGTCTTAATTTGATAGTGCAAACCCAACAACTTACTAACTGTGCTAACCAGACTGTGCATACTAGACACACAATTTATCAGAGATTTAAGTGAATAAGCTACAGTGTCCAAGGTACTAAACATAATATATTCTATGGGGTGTCATAAGCAAGTCATTAGAATACTTTCCTACTAAATTTATAAGACATAAGCATTCAATATTTGAGTAAACAAAGAGAAAATAAAGCTATCTATTGGGTTTCACTAAAAAGTCCTTTGGAAGACTTGACTATTGTTGTTAAAAGACATAGGCATTCATATTATAGAGCCACAAACCACACTAGTAAAATAAAAACATGATAACATGGGACTCGAACCAATGACAGTCTTAATTTGATAGTGCAAACCCAACACCTTACTAACTGTGCTAACCAGACTGTGCATACCAGACACACAATTTATCAGAGATTTAAGTGAATAAGCTACAGTGTCCAAGGTACTAAACATAATATATTCTATGGGGTGTCATAAGCAAGTCATTAGAATACTTTCCTACTAAATTTATAAGACATAAGCATTCAATATTTGAGTAAACAAAGAGAAAATAAAGCTATCTATTGGGTTTCACTAAAAAGTCCATTGGAAGACTTGACTATTGTTGTTAAAAGACATAGGCATTCATATTATAGAGCCACAAACCACACTAGTAAAATAAAAATATGATAACATGGGATTCGAACCAATGACAATCTTAATTTGATAGTGCAAACCCAACACCTTACTAACTGTGCTAACCTGACTGTGCATACCAGACACACAATTTATCAGAGATTTAAGTGAATAAGCTACAGTGTCCAAGGTACTAAACATAATATATTCTATGGGGTCTCATAAGCAAGTCATTAGAATACTTTCCTACTAAATTTATAAGACATAAGCATTCAATATTTGAGTAAACAAAGAGAAAATAAAGCTATCTATTGGGTTTCACTAAAAAGTCCATTGGAAGACTTGACTATTGTTGTTAAAAGACATAGGCATTCATATTATAGAGCCACAAACCACACTAGTAAAATAAAAACAAGATAACATGGGATTCGAACCAATGACAGTCTTAATTTGATAGTGCAAACCCAACAACTTACTAACTGTGCTAACCAGACTGTGCATACTAGACACACAATTTATCAGAGATTTAAGTGAATAAGCTACAGTGTCCAAGGTACTAAACATAATATATTCTATGGGGTGTCATAAGCAAGTCATTAGAATACTTTCCTACTAAATTTATAAGACATAAGCATTCAATATTTGAGTAAACAAAGAGAAAATAAAGCTATCTATTGGGTTTCACTAAAAAGTCCATTGGAAGACTTGACTATTGTTGTTAAAAGACATAGGCATTCATATTATAGAGCCACAAACCACACTAGTAAAATAAAAACAAGATAACATGGGATTCGAACCAATGACAGTCTTAATTTGATAGTGCAAACCCAACAATTTACTAACTGTGCTAACCAGACTGTGCATACTAGACACACAATTTATCAGAGATTTAAGTGAATAAGCTACAGTGTCCAAGGTACTAAACATAATATATTCTATGGGGTGTCATAAGCAAGTCATTAGAATACTTTCCTACTAAATTTATAAGACATAAGCATTCAATATTTGAGTAAACAAAGAGAAAATAAAGCTATCTATTGGGTTTCACTAAAAAGTCCTTTGGAAGACTTGACTATTGTTGTTAAAAGACATAGGCATTCATATTATAGAGCCACAAACCACACTAGTAAAATAAAAACATGATAACATGGGACTCGAACCAATGACAGTCTTAATTTGATAGTGCAAACCCAACACCTTACTAACTGTGCTAACCAGACTGTGCATACCAGACACACAATTTATCAGAGATTTAAGTGAATAAGCTACAGTGTCCAAGGTACTAAACATAATATATTCTATGGGGTGTCATAAGCAAGTCATTAGAATACTTTCCTACTAAATTTATAAGACATAAGCATTCAATATTTGAGTAAACAAAGAGAAAATAAAGCTATCTATTGGGTTTCACTAAAAAGTCCATTGGAAGACTTGACTATTGTTGTTAAAAGACATAGGCATTCATATTATAGAGCCACACACTACACTAGTTAAATAAAAACATGATAACATAAGATTCGAACCAATGACAGTCTTAATTTGATAGTGCAAACCCAACACCTTACTAACTGTGCTAACCAGACTGTGCATACCAGACACACAATTTATCAGAGATTTAAGTGAATAAGCTACAGTGTCCAAGGTACTAAACATAATATATTCTATGGGGTGTCATAAGCAAGTCATTAGAATACTTTCCTACTAAATTTATAAGACATAAGCATTCAATATTTGAGTAAACAAAGAGAAAATAAAGCGATCTATTGGGTTTCACTAAAAAGTCCATTGGAAGACTTGACTATTGTTGTTAAAAGACATAGGCATTCATATTATAGAGCCACAAACCACACTAGTAAAATAAAAACAAGATAACATGGGATTCGAACCAATGACAGTCTTAATTTGATAGTGCAAACCCAACAACTTACTAACTGTGCTAACCAGACTGTGCATACTAGACACACAATTTATCAGAGATTTAAGTGAATAAGCTACAGTGTCCAAGGTACTAAACATAATATATTCTATGGGGTGTCATAAGCAAGTCATTAGAATACTTTCCTACTAAATTTATAAGACATAAGCATTCAATATTTGAGTAAACAAAGAGAAAATAAAGCTATCTATTGGGTTTCACTAAAAAGTCCTTTGGAAGACTTGACTATTGTTGTTAAAAGACATAGGCATTCATATTATAGAGCCACAAACCACACTAGTAAAATAAAAACATGATAACATGGGACTCGAACCAATGACAGTCTTAATTTGATAGTGCAAACCCAACACCTTACTAACTGTGCTAACCAGACTGTGCATACCAGACACACAATTTATCAGAGATTTAAGTGAATAAGCTACAGTGTCCAAGGTACTAAACATAATATATTCTATGGGGTGTCATAAGCAAGTCATTAGAATACTTTCCTACTAAATTTATAAGACATAAGCATTCAATATTTGAGTAAACAAAGAGAAAATAAAGCTATCTATTGGGTTTCACTAAAAAGTCCATTGGAAGACTTGACTATTGTTGTTAAAAGACATAGGCATTCATATTATAGAGCCACAAACCACACTAGTAAAATAAAAATATGATAACATGGGATTCGAACCAATGACAGTCTTAATTTGATAGTGCAAACCCAACACCTTACTAACTGTGCTAACCTGACTGTGCATACCAGACACACAATTTATCAGAGATTTAAGTGAATAAGCTACAGTGTCCAAGGTACTAAACATAACATATTCTATGGGGTGTCATAAGCAAGTCATTAGAATACTTTCCTACTAAATTTATAAGACATAAGCATTCAATATTTGAGTAAACAAAGAGAAAATAAAGCTATCTATTGGGTTTCACTAAAAAGTCCATTGGAAGACTTGACTATTGTTGTTAAAAGACATAGGCATTCATATTATAGAGCCACAAACCACACTAGTTAAATAAAAACATGATAACATAGGATTTGAACCAATGACAGTTTTAATTTGATAGTGCAAACCCAACACCTTACTAACTGTGCTAACCAGACTGTGCATACCAGACGCACAATTTATCAGAGATTTAAGTGAATAAGCTACAGTGTCCAAGGTACTAAACATAATATATTCTATGGGGTCTCATAAGCAAGTCATTAGAATACTTTCCTACTAAATTTATAAGACATAAGCATTCAATATTTGAGTAAACAAAGAGAAAATAAAGCTATCTATTGGGTTTCACTAAAAAGTCCATTGGAAGACTTGACTATTGTTGTTAAAAGACATAGGCATTCATATTATAGTGCCACAAACCACACTAGTTAAATAAAAACATGATAACATAGGATTCGAACCAATGACAGACTTAATTTGATAGTGCAAACCCAACACCTTACTAACTGTGCTAACCAGACTGTGCATGCCTGACACACAATTTATCAGAGATTTAGGTGAATAAGCTACAGTGTCCAAGGTACTAAACATAATATATTCTATGGGGTGTCATAAGCAAGTCATTAGAATACTTTCCTACTAAATTTATAAGACATAAGCATTCAATATTTGAGTAAACAAAGAGAAAATAAAGCTATCTATTGGGTTTCACTAAAAAGTCCATTGGAAGACTTGACTATTGTTGTTAAAAGACATAGGCATTCATATTATAGAGCCACAAACCTCACTAGTAAAATAAAAACATGACAACATGGGATTCGAACCAATGACAGTCTTAATTTGATAGTGCAAACCCAACACCTTACTAACTGCTAACAAGACTGTGCATACCAGACACACAATTTATCAGAGATTTAAGTGAATAAGCTACAGTGTCCAAGGTACTAAACATAATATATTCTATGGGGTGTCATAAGCAAGTCATTAGAATACTTTCCTACTAAATTTATAAGACATAAGCATTTAATATTTGAGTAAACAAAGAGAAAATAAAGCTATCTATTGGGTTTCACTAAAAAGTCCATTGGAAGACTTGACTATTGTTGTTAAAAGACATAGGCATTCATATTATAGAGCCACAAACCACACTAGTAAAATAAAAACAAGATAACATGGGATTCGAACCAATGACAGTTTTAATTTGATAGTGCAAACCCAACACCTTACTAACTGTGCTAACCAGACTGTGCATACCAGACGCACAATTTATCAGAGATTTAAGTGAATAAGCTACAGTGTCCAAGGTACTAAACATAATATATTCTATGGGGTCTCATAAGCAAGTCATTAGAATACTTTCCTACTAAATTTATAAGACATAAGCATTCAATATTTGAGTAAACAAAGAGAAAATAAAGCTATCTATTGGGTTTCACTAAAAAGTCCATTGGAAGACTTGACTATTGTTGTTAAAAGACATAGGCATTCATATTATAGTGCCACAAACCACACTAGTTAAATAAAAACATGATAACATAGGATTCGAACCAATGACAGACTTAATTTGATAGTGCAAACCCAACACCTTACTAACTGTGCTAACCAGACTGTGCATGCCTGACACACAATTTATCAGAGATTTAGGTGAATAAGCTACAGTGTCCAAGGTACTAAACATAATATATTCTATGGGGTGTCATAAGCAAGTCATTAGAATACTTTCCTACTAAATTTATAAGACATAAGCATTCAATATTTGAGTAAACAAAGAGAAAATAAAGCTATCTATTGGGTTTCACTAAAAAGTCCATTGGAAGACTTGACTATTGTTGTTAAAAGACATAGGCATTCATATTATAGAGCCACAAACCTCACTAGTAAAATAAAAACATGACAACATGGGATTCGAACCAATGACAGTCTTAATTTGATAGTGCAAACCCAACACCTTACTAACTGCTAACAAGACTGTGCATACCAGACACACAATTTATCAGAGATTTAAGTGAATAAGCTACAGTGTCCAAGGTACTAAACATAATATATTCTATGGGGTGTCATAAGCAAGTCATTAGAATACTTTCCTACTAAATTTATAAGACATAAGCATTTAATATTTGAGTAAACAAAGAGAAAATAAAGCTATCTATTGGGTTTCACTAAAAAGTCCATTGGAAGACTTGACTATTGTTGTTAAAAGACATAGGCATTCATATTATAGAGCCACAAACCACACTAGTAAAATAAAAACAAGATAACATGGGATTCGAACCAATGACAGTCTTAATTTGATAGTGTAAACCCAACAACTTACTAACTGTGCTAACCAGACTGTGCATACTAGACACAATTTATCAGAGATTTAAGTGAATAAGCTACAGTGTCCAAGGTACTAAACATAATATATTCTATGGGGTGTCATAAGCAAGTCATTAGAATACTTTCCTACTAAATTTATAAGACATAAGCATTCAATATTTGAGTAAACAAAGAGAAAATAAAGCTATCTATTGGGTTTCACTAAAAAGTCCTTTGGAAGACTTGACTATTGTTGTTAAAAGACATAGGCATTCATATTATAGAGCCACAAACCACACTAGTAAAATAAAAACATGATAACATGGGACTCGAACCAATGACAGTCTTAATTTGATAGTGCAAACCCAACACCTTACTAACTGTGCTAACCAGACTGTGCATACCAGACACACAATTTATCAGAGATTTAAGTGAATAAGCTACAGTGTCCAAGGTACTAAACATAATATATTCTATGGGGTGTCATAAGCAAGTCATTAGAATACTTTCCTACTAAATTTATAAGACATAAGCATTCAATATTTGAGTAAACAAAGAGAAAATAAAGCGATCTATTGGGTTTCACTAAAAAGTCCATTGGAAGACTTGACTATTGTTGTTAAAAGACATAGGCATTCATATTATAGAGCCACAAACCACACTAGTAAAATAAAAACATAACATGGGATTCGAACCAATGACAGTCTTAATTTGATAGTGCAAACCCAACACCTTACTAACTGTGCTAACCAAACTGTGCATACCAGACACACAATTTATCAGAGTTTTAAGTGAATAAGCTACAGTGTCCAAGGTACTAAACATAATATATTCTATGGGATGTAATAAGCAAGTCATTAGAATACTTTCCTACTAAATTTATAAGACATAAGCATTCAATATTTGAGTAAGCAAAGAGAAAATAAAGCGATCTATTGGGTTTCACTAAAAAGTCCATTGGAAGACTTGACTATTGTTGTTAAAAGACATAGGCATTCATATTATAGAGCCACAAACCACACTAGTTAAATAAAAACATAACATGGGATTCGAACCAATGACAGTCTTAATTTGATAGTGCAAAACCAACACCTTACTAACTGTGCTAACCAGATTCTGCATACCAGACACACAATTTATCAGAGATTTAAGTGAATAAGCTACAGTGTCCAAGGTACTAAACATAATATATTCTATGGGGTGTCATAAGCAAGTCATTAGAATACTTTCCTACTAAATTTATAAGACATAAGCATTCAATATTTGAGTAAACAAAGAGAAAATAAAGCTATCTATTGGGTTTCTCTAAAAAGTCCATTGGAAGACTTGACTATTGTTGTTAAAAGACATAGGCATTCATATTATAGAGCCACACACTACACTAGTTAAATAAAAACATGATAACATAAGATTCGAACCAATGACAGTCTTAATTTGATAGTGCAAACCCAACACCTTACTAACTGTGCTAACCAGACCGTGCATACCAGACGCACAATTTATCAGAGATTTAAGTGAATAAGCTACAGTGTCCAAGGTACTAAACATAATATATTCTATGGGGTGTCATAAGCAAGTCATTAGAATACTTTCCTACTAAATTTATAAGACATAAGCATTCAATATTTGAGTAAACAAAGAGAAAATAAAGCGATCTATTGGGTTTCACTAAAAAGTCCATTGGAAGACTTGACTATTGTTGTTAAAAGACATAGGCATTCATATTATAGAGCCACAAACCACACTAGTAAAATAAAAACAAGATAACATGGGATTCGAACCAATGACAGTCTTAATTTGATAGTGTAAACCCAACAACTTACTAACTGTGCTAACCAGACTGTGCATACTAGACACAATTTATCAGAGATTTAAGTGAATAAGCTACAGTGTCCAAGGTACTAAACATAATATATTCTATGGGGTGTCATAAGCAAGTCATTAGAATACTTTCCTACTAAATTTATAAGACATAAGCATTCAATATTTGAGTAAACAAAGAGAAAATAAAGCTATCTATTGGGTTTCACTAAAAAGTCCTTTGGAAGACTTGACTATTGTTGTTAAAAGACATAGGCATTCATATTATAGAGCCACAAACCACACTAGTAAAATAAAAACATGATAACATGGGACTCGAACCAATGACAGTCTTAATTTGATAGTGCAAACCCAACACCTTACTAACTGTGCTAACCAGACTGTGCATACCAGACACACAATTTATCAGAGATTTAAGTGAATAAGCTACAGTGTCCAAGGTACTAAACATAATATATTCTATGGGGTGTCATAAGCAAGTCATTAGAATACTTTCCTACTAAATTTATAAGACATAAGCATTCAATATTTGAGTAAACAAAGAGAAAATAAAGCGATCTATTGGGTTTCACTAAAAAGTCCATTGGAAGACTTGACTATTGTTGTTAAAAGACATAGGCATTCATATTATAGAGCCACAAACCACACTAGTAAAATAAAAACATAACATGGGATTCGAACCAATGACAGTCTTAATTTGATAGTGCAAACCCAACACCTTACTAACTGTGCTAACCAAACTGTGCATACCAGACACACAATTTATCAGAGTTTTAAGTGAATAAGCTACAGTGTCCAAGGTACTAAACATAATATATTCTATGGGATGTAATAAGCAAGTCATTAGAATACTTTCCTACTAAATTTATAAGACATAAGCATTCAATATTTGAGTAAGCAAAGAGAAAATAAAGCGATCTATTGGGTTTCACTAAAAAGTCCATTGGAAGACTTGACTATTGTTGTTAAAAGACATAGGCATTCATATTATAGAGCCACAAACCACACTAGTAAAATAAAAACAAGATAACATGGGATTCGAACCAATGACAGTTTTAATTTGATAGTGCAAACCCAACACCTTACTGACTGTGCTAACCAGACTGTGCATACCAGACGCACAATTTATCAGAGATTTAAGTGAATAAGCTACAGTGTCCAAGGTACTAAACATAATATATTCTATGGGGTCTCATAAGCAAGTCATTAGAATACTTTCCTACTAAATTTATAAGACATAAGCATTCAATATTTGAGTAAACAAAGAGAAAATAAAGCTATCTATTGGGTTTCACTAAAAAGTCCATTGGAAGACTTGACTATTGTTGTTAAAAGACATAGGCATTCATATTATAGAGCCACAAACCACACTAGTAAAATAAAAACAAGATAACATGGGATTCGAACCAATGACAGTCTTAATTTGATAGTGCAAACCCAACACCTTACTAACTGTGCTAACCAGACTGTGCATACCAGACACACAGTTTTTATCAGAGATTTAAGTGAATAAGCTACAGTGTCCAAGGTACTAAACATAATATATTCTATGGGGTGTCATAAGCAAGTCATTAGAATACTTTCCTACTAAATTTATAAGACATAAGCATTCAATATTTGAGTAAACAAAGAGAAAATAAAGCTATCTATTGGGTTTCACTAAAAAGTCCATTGGAAGACTTGACTATTGTTGTTAAAAGACATAGGCATTCATATTATAGAGCCACAAACCACACTAGTAAAATAAAAATATGATAACATGGGATTCGAACCAATGACAGTCTTAATTTGATAGTGCAAACCCAACACCTTACTAACTGTGCTAACCTGACTGTGCATACCAGACACACAATTTATCAGAGATTTAAGTGAATAAGCTACAGTGTCCAAGGTACTAAACATAATATATTCTATGGGGTGTCATAAGCAAGTCATTAGAATACTTTCCTACTAAATTTATAAGACATAAGCATTCAATATTTGAGTAAACAAAGAGAAAATAAAGCTATCTATTGGGTTTCACTAAAAAGTCCATTGGAAGACTTGACTATTGTTGTTAAAAGACATAGGCATTCATATTATAGAGCCACAAACCACACTAGTTAAATAAAAACATGATAACATAGGATTTGAACCAATGACAGTTTTAATTTGATAGTGCAAACCCAACACCTTACTAACTGTGCTAACCAGACTGTGCATACCAGATGCACAATTTATCAGAGATTTAAGTGAATAAGCTACAGTGTCCAAGGTACTAAACATAATATATTCTATGGGGTGTCATAAGCAAGTCATTAGAATACTTTCCTACTAAATTTATAAGACATAAGCATTCAATATTTGAGTAAACAAAGAGAAAATAAAGCTATCTATTGGGTTTCACTAAAAAGTCCATTGGAAGACTTGACTATTGTTGTTAAAAGACATAGGCATTCATATTATAGTGCCACAAACCACACTAGTTAAAAAAAACATGATAACATAGGATTCGAACCAGTGACAGACTTAATTTGATAGTGCAAACCCAACACCTTACTAACTGTGCTAACCAGACTGTGCATGCCTTACACACAATTTATCAGAGATTTAGGTGAATAAGCTACAGTGTCCAAGGTACTAAACATAATATATTCTATGGGGTGTCATAAGCAAGTCATTAGAATACTTTCCTACTAAATTTATAAGACATAAGCATTCAATATTTGAGTAAACAAAGAGAAAATAAAGCTATCTATTGGGTTTCACTAAAAAGTCCATTGGAAGACTTGACTATTGTTGTTAAAAGACATAGGCATTCATATTATAGAGCCACAAACCACACTAGTAAAATAAAAACAAGATAACATGGGATTCGAACCAATGACAGTCTTAATTTGATAGTGCAAACCCAACAACTTACTAACTGTGCTAACCAGACTGTGCATACTAGACACACAATTTATCAGATATTTAAGTGAATAAGCTACAGTGTCCAAGGTACTAAACATAATATATTCTATGGGGTGTCATAAGCAAGTCATTAGAATACTTTCCTACTAAATTTATAAGACATAAGCATTCAATATTTGAGTAAACAAAGAGAAAATAAAGCTATCTATTGGGTTTCACTAAAAAGTCCATTGGAAGACTTGACTATTGTTGTTAAAAGACATAGGCATTCATATTATAGAGCCACAAACCACACTAGTAAAATAAAAACAAGATAACATGGGATTCGAACCAATGACAGTCTTAATTTGATAGTGCAAACCCAACAATTTACTAACTGTGCTAACCAGACTGTGCATACTAGACACACAATTTATCAGAGATTTAAGTGAATAAGCTACAGTGTCCAAGGTACTAAACATAATATATTCTATGGGGTGTCATAAGCAAGTCATTAGAATACTTTCCTACTAAATTTATAAGACATAAGCATTCAATATTTGAGTAAACAAAGAGAAAATAAAGCTATCTATTGGGTTTCACTAAAAAGTCCTTTGGAAGACTTGACTATTGTTGTTAAAAGACATAGGCATTCATATTATAGAGCCACAAACCACACTAGTAAAATAAAAACATGATAACATGGGACTCGAACCAATGACAGTCTTAATTTGATAGTGCAAACCCAACACCTTACTAACTGTGCTAACCAGACTGTGCATACCAGACACACAATTTATCAGAGATTTAAGTGAATAAGCTACAGTGTCCAAGGTACTAAACATAATATATTCTATGGGGTGTCATAAGCAAGTCATTAGAATACTTTCCTACTAAATTTATAAGACATAAGCATTCAATATTTGAGTAAACAAAGAGAAAATAAAGCGATCTATTGGGTTTCACTAAAAAGTCCATTGGAAGACTTGACTATTGTTGTTAAAAGACATAGGCATTCATATTATAGAGCCACACACTACACTAGTTAAATAAAAACATGATAACATAAGATTCGAACCAATGACAGTCTTAATTTGATAGTGCAAACCCAACACCTTACTAACTGTGCTAACCAGACTGTGCATACCAGACACACAATTTATCAGAGATTTAAGTGAATAAGCTACAGTGTCCAAGGTACTAAACATAATATATTCTATGGGGTGTCATAAGCAAGTCATTAGAATACTTTCCTACTAAATTTATAAGACATAAGCATTCAATATTTGAGTAAACAAAGAGAAAATAAAGCGATCTATTGGGTTTCACTAAAAAGTCCATTGGAAGACTTGACTATTGTTGTTAAAAGACATAGGCATTCATATTATAGAGCCACAAACCACACTAGTAAAATAAAAACAAGATAACATGGGATTCGAACCAATGACAGTCTTAATTTGATAGTGCAAACCCAACAACTTACTAACTGTGCTAACCAGACTGTGCATACTAGACACACAATTTATCAGAGATTTAAGTGAATAAGCTACAGTGTCCAAGGTACTAAACATAATATATTCTATGGGGTGTCATAAGCAAGTCATTAGAATACTTTCCTACTAAATTTATAAGACATAAGCATTCAATATTTGAGTAAACAAAGAGAAAATAAAGCTATCTATTGGGTTTCACTAAAAAGTCCTTTGGAAGACTTGACTATTGTTGTTAAAAGACATAGGCATTCATATTATAGAGCCACAAACCACACTAGTAAAATAAAAACATGATAACATGGGACTCGAACCAATGACAGTCTTAATTTGATAGTGCAAACCCAACACCTTACTAACTGTGCTAACCAGACTGTGCATACCAGACACACAATTTATCAGAGATTTAAGTGAATAAGCTACAGTGTCCAAGGTACTAAACATAATATATTCTATGGGGTGTCATAAGCAAGTCATTAGAATACTTTCCTACTAAATTTATAAGACATAAGCATTCAATATTTGAGTAAACAAAGAGAAAATAAAGCTATCTATTGGGTTTCACTAAAAAGTCCATTGGAAGACTTGACTATTGTTGTTAAAAGACATAGGCATTCATATTATAGAGCCACAAACCACACTAGTAAAATAAAAATATGATAACATGGGATTCGAACCAATGACAATCTTAATTTGATAGTGCAAACCCAACACCTTACTAACTGTGCTAACCTGACTGTGCATACCAGACACACAATTTATCAGAGATTTAAGTGAATAAGCTACAGTGTCCAAGGTACTAAACATAACATATTCTATGGGGTGTCATAAGCAAGTCATTAGAATACTTTCCTACTAAATTTATAAGACATAAGCATTCAATATTTGAGTAAACAAAGAGAAAATAAAGCTATCTATTGGGTTTCACTAAAAAGTCCATTGGAAGACTTGACTATTGTTGTTAAAAGACATAGGCATTCATATTATAGAGCCACAAACCACACTAGTTAAATAAAAACATGATAACATAGGATTTGAACCAATGACAGTTTTAATTTGATAGTGCAAACCCAACACCTTACTAACTGTGCTAACCAGACTGTGCATACCAGACGCACAATTTATCAGAGATTTAAGTGAATAAGCTACAGTGTCCAAGGTACTAAACATAATATATTCTATGGGGTCTCATAAGCAAGTCATTAGAATACTTTCCTACTAAATTTATAAGACATAAGCATTCAATATTTGAGTAAACAAAGAGAAAATAAAGCTATCTATTGGGTTTCACTAAAAAGTCCATTGGAAGACTTGACTATTGTTGTTAAAAGACATAGGCATTCATATTATAGTGCCACAAACCACACTAGTTAAATAAAAACATGATAACATAGGATTCGAACCAATGACAGACTTAATTTGATAGTGCAAACCCAACACCTTACTAACTGTGCTAACCAGACTGTGCATGCCTGACACACAATTTATCAGAGATTTAGGTGAATAAGCTACAGTGTCCAAGGTACTAAACATAATATATTCTATGGGGTGTCATAAGCAAGTCATTAGAATACTTTCCTACTAAATTTATAAGACATAAGCATTCAATATTTGAGTAAACAAAGAGAAAATAAAGCTATCTATTGGGTTTCACTAAAAAGTCCATTGGAAGACTTGACTATTGTTGTTAAAAGACATAGGCATTCATATTATAGAGCCACAAACCTCACTAGTAAAATAAAAACATGACAACATGGGATTCGAACCAATGACAGTCTTAATTTGATAGTGCAAACCCAACACCTTACTAACTGCTAACAAGACTGTGCATACCAGACACACAATTTATCAGAGATTTAAGTGAATAAGCTACAGTGTCCAAGGTACTAAACATAATATATTCTATGGGGTGTCATAAGCAAGTCATTAGAATACTTTCCTACTAAATTTATAAGACATAAGCATTTAATATTTGAGTAAACAAAGAGAAAATAAAGCTATCTATTGGGTTTCACTAAAAAGTCCATTGGAAGACTTGACTATTGTTGTTAAAAGACATAGGCATTCATATTATAGAGCCACAAACCACACTAGTAAAATAAAAACAAGATAACATGGGATTCGAACCAATGACAGTTTTAATTTGATAGTGCAAACCCAACACCTTACTAACTGTGCTAACCAGACTGTGCATACCAGACGCACAATTTATCAGAGATTTAAGTGAATAAGCTACAGTGTCCAAGGTACTAAACATAATATATTCTATGGGGTCTCATAAGCAAGTCATTAGAATACTTTCCTACTAAATTTATAAGACATAAGCATTCAATATTTGAGTAAACAAAGAGAAAATAAAGCTATCTATTGGGTTTCACTAAAAAGTCCATTGGAAGACTTGACTATTGTTGTTAAAAGACATAGGCATTCATATTATAGAGCCACAAACCACACTAGTAAAATAAAAACAAGATAACATGGGATTCGAACCAATGACAGTCTTAATTTGATAGTGCAAACCCAACAACTTACTAACTGTGCTAACCAGACTGTGCATACTAGACACACAATTTATCAGAGATTTAAGTGAATAAGCTACAGTGTCCAAGGTACTAAACATAATATATTCTATGGGGTGTCATAAGCAAGTCATTAGAATACTTTCCTACTAAATTTATAAGACATAAGCATTCAATATTTGAGTAAACAAAGAGAAAATAAAGCTATCTATTGGGTTTCACTAAAAAGTCCATTGGAAGACTTGACTATTGTTGTTAAAAGACATAGGCATTCATATTATAGAGCCACAAACCACACTAGTAAAATAAAAACAAGATAACATGGGATTCGAACCAATGACAGTCTTAATTTGATAGTGCAAACCCAACAATTTACTAACTGTGCTAACCAGACTGTGCATACTAGACACACAATTTATCAGAGATTTAAGTGAATAAGCTACAGTGTCCAAGGTACTAAACATAATATATTCTATGGGGTGTCATAAGCAAGTCATTAGAATACTTTCCTACTAAATTTATAAGACATAAGCATTCAATATTTGAGTAAACAAAGAGAAAATAAAGCTATCTATTGGGTTTCACTAAAAAGTCCTTTGGAAGACTTGACTATTGTTGTTAAAAGACATAGGCATTCATATTATAGAGCCACAAACCACACTAGTAAAATAAAAACATGATAACATGGGACTCGAACCAATGACAGTCTTAATTTGATAGTGCAAACCCAACACCTTACTAACTGTGCTAACCAGACTGTGCATACCAGACACCCAATTTATCAGAGATTTAAGTGAATAAGCTACAGTGTCCAAGGTACTAAACATAATATATTCTATGGGGTGTCATAAGCAAGTCATTAGAATACTTTCCTACTAAATTTATAAGACATAAGCATTCAATATTTGAGTAAACAAAGAGAAAATAAAGCTATCTATTGGGTTTCACTAAAAAGTCCATTGGAAGACTTGACTATTGTTGTTAAAAGACATAGGCATTCATATTATAGAGCCACACACTACACTAGTTAAATAAAAACATGATAACATAAGATTCGAACCAATGACAGTCTTAATTTGATAGTGCAAACCCAACACCTTACTAACTGTGCTAACCAGACTGTGCATACCAGACACACAATTTATCAGAGATTTAAGTGAATAAGCTACAGTGTCCAAGGTACTAAACATAATATATTCTATGGGGTGTCATAAGCAAGTCATTAGAATACTTTCCTACTAAATTTATAAGACATAAGCATTCAATATTTGAGTAAACAAAGAGAAAATAAAGCGATCTATTGGGTTTCACTAAAAAGTCCATTGGAAGACTTGACTATTGTTGTTAAAAGACATAGGCATTCATATTATAGAGCCACAAACCACACTAGTAAAATAAAAACAAGATAACATGGGATTCGAACCAATGACAGTCTTAATTTGATAGTGCAAACCCAACAACTTACTAACTGTGCTAACCAGACTGTGCATACTAGACACACAATTTATCAGAGATTTAAGTGAATAAGCTACAGTGTCCAAGGTACTAAACATAATATATTCTATGGGGTGTCATAAGCAAGTCATTAGAATACTTTCCTACTAAATTTATAAGACATAAGCATTCAATATTTGAGTAAACAAAGAGAAAATAAAGCTATCTATTGGGTTTCACTAAAAAGTCCTTTGGAAGACTTGACTATTGTTGTTAAAAGACATAGGCATTCATATTATAGAGCCACAAACCACACTAGTAAAATAAAAACATGATAACATGGGACTCGAACCAATGACAGTCTTAATTTGATAGTGCAAACCCAACACCTTACTAACTGTGCTAACCAGACTGTGCATACCAGACACACAATTTATCAGAGATTTAAGTGAATAAGCTACAGTGTCCAAGGTACTAAACATAATATATTCTATGGGGTGTCATAAGCAAGTCATTAGAATACTTTCCTACTAAATTTATAAGACATAAGCATTCAATATTTGAGTAAACAAAGAGAAAATAAAGCTATCTATTGGGTTTCACTAAAAAGTCCATTGGAAGACTTGACTATTGTTGTTAAAAGACATAGGCATTCATATTATAGAGCCACAAACCACACTAGTAAAATAAAAATATGATAACATGGGATTCGAACCAATGACAGTCTTAATTTGATAGTGCAAACCCAACACCTTACTAACTGTGCTAACCTGACTGTGCATACCAGACACACAATTTATCAGAGATTTAAGTGAATAAGCTACAGTGTCCAAGGTACTAAACATAACATATTCTATGGGGTGTCATAAGCAAGTCATTAGAATACTTTCCTACTAAATTTATAAGACATAAGCATTCAATATTTGAGTAAACAAAGAGAAAATAAAGCTATCTATTGGGTTTCACTAAAAAGTCCATTGGAAGACTTGACTATTGTTGTTAAAAGACATAGGCATTCATATTATAGAGCCACAAACCACACTAGTTAAATAAAAACATGATAACATAGGATTTGAACCAATGACAGTTTTAATTTGATAGTGCAAACCCAACACCTTACTAACTGTGCTAACCAGACTGTGCATACCAGACGCACAATTTATCAGAGATTTAAGTGAATAAGCTACAGTGTCCAAGGTACTAAACATAATATATTCTATGGGGTCTCATAAGCAAGTCATTAGAATACTTTCCTACTAAATTTATAAGACATAAGCATTCAATATTTGAGTAAACAAAGAGAAAATAAAGCTATCTATTGGGTTTCACTAAAAAGTCCATTGGAAGACTTGACTATTGTTGTTAAAAGACATAGGCATTCATATTATAGTGCCACAAACCACACTAGTTAAATAAAAACATGATAACATAGGATTCGAACCAATGACAGACTTAATTTGATAGTGCAAACCCAACACCTTACTAACTGTGCTAACCAGACTGTGCATGCCTGACACACAATTTATCAGAGATTTAGGTGAATAAGCTACAGTGTCCAAGGTACTAAACATAATATATTCTATGGGGTGTCATAAGCAAGTCATTAGAATACTTTCCTACTAAATTTATAAGACATAAGCATTCAATATTTGAGTAAACAAAGAGAAAATAAAGCTATCTATTGGGTTTCACTAAAAAGTCCATTGGAAGACTTGACTATTGTTGTTAAAAGACATAGGCATTCATATTATAGAGCCACAAACCTCACTAGTAAAATAAAAACATGACAACATGGGATTCGAACCAATGACAGTCTTAATTTGATAGTGCAAACCCAACACCTTACTAACTGCTAACAAGACTGTGCATACCAGACACACAATTTATCAGAGATTTAAGTGAATAAGCTACAGTGTCCAAGGTACTAAACATAATATATTCTATGGGGTGTCATAAGCAAGTCATTAGAATACTTTCCTACTAAATTTATAAGACATAAGCATTTAATATTTGAGTAAACAAAGAGAAAATAAAGCTATCTATTGGGTTTCACTAAAAAGTCCATTGGAAGACTTGACTATTGTTGTTAAAAGACATAGGCATTCATATTATAGAGCCACAAACCACACTAGTAAAATAAAAACAAGATAACATGGGATTCGAACCAATGACAGTTTTAATTTGATAGTGCAAACCCAACACCTTACTAACTGTGCTAACCAGACTGTGCATACCAGACGCACAATTTATCAGAGATTTAAGTGAATAAGCTACAGTGTCCAAGGTACTAAACATAATATATTCTATGGGGTCTCATAAGCAAGTCATTAGAATACTTTCCTACTAAATTTATAAGACATAAGCATTCAATATTTGAGTAAACAAAGAGAAAATAAAGCTATCTATTGGGTTTCACTAAAAAGTCCATTGGAAGACTTGACTATTGTTGTTAAAAGACATAGGCATTCATATTATAGTGCCACAAACCACACTAGTTAAATAAAAACATGATAACATAGGATTCGAACCAATGACAGACTTAATTTGATAGTGCAAACCCAACACCTTACTAACTGTGCTAACCAGACTGTGCATGCCTGACACACAATTTATCAGAGATTTAGGTGAATAAGCTACAGTGTCCAAGGTACTAAACATAATATATTCTATGGGGTGTCATAAGCAAGTCATTAGAATACTTTCCTACTAAATTTATAAGACATAAGCATTCAATATTTGAGTAAACAAAGAGAAAATAAAGCTATCTATTGGGTTTCACTAAAAAGTCCATTGGAAGACTTGACTATTGTTGTTAAAAGACATAGGCATTCATATTATAGAGCCACAAACCTCACTAGTAAAATAAAAACATGACAACATGGGATTCGAACCAATGACAGTCTTAATTTGATAGTGCAAACCCAACACCTTACTAACTGCTAACAAGACTGTGCATACCAGACACACAATTTATCAGAGATTTAAGTGAATAAGCTACAGTGTCCAAGGTACTAAACATAATATATTCTATGGGGTGTCATAAGCAAGTCATTAGAATACTTTCCTACTAAATTTATAAGACATAAGCATTTAATATTTGAGTAAACAAAGAGAAAATAAAGCTATCTATTGGGTTTCACTAAAAAGTCCATTGGAAGACTTGACTATTGTTGTTAAAAGACATAGGCATTCATATTATAGAGCCACAAACCACACTAGTAAAATAAAAACAAGATAACATGGGATTCGAACCAATGACAGTCTTAATTTGATAGTGTAAACCCAACAACTTACTAACTGTGCTAACCAGACTGTGCATACTAGACACAATTTATCAGAGATTTAAGTGAATAAGCTACAGTGTCCAAGGTACTAAACATAATATATTCTATGGGGTGTCATAAGCAAGTCATTAGAATACTTTCCTACTAAATTTATAAGACATAAGCATTCAATATTTGAGTAAACAAAGAGAAAATAAAGCTATCTATTGGGTTTCACTAAAAAGTCCTTTGGAAGACTTGACTATTGTTGTTAAAAGACATAGGCATTCATATTATAGAGCCACAAACCACACTAGTAAAATAAAAACATGATAACATGGGACTCGAACCAATGACAGTCTTAATTTGATAGTGCAAACCCAACACCTTACTAACTGTGCTAACCAGACTGTGCATACCAGACACACAATTTATCAGAGATTTAAGTGAATAAGCTACAGTGTCCAAGGTACTAAACATAATATATTCTATGGGGTGTCATAAGCAAGTCATTAGAATACTTTCCTACTAAATTTATAAGACATAAGCATTCAATATTTGAGTAAACAAAGAGAAAATAAAGCGATCTATTGGGTTTCACTAAAAAGTCCATTGGAAGACTTGACTATTGTTGTTAAAAGACATAGGCATTCATATTATAGAGCCACAAACCACACTAGTAAAATAAAAACATAACATGGGATTCGAACCAATGACAGTCTTAATTTGATAGTGCAAACCCAACACCTTACTAACTGTGCTAACCAAACTGTGCATACCAGACACACAATTTATCAGAGTTTTAAGTGAATAAGCTACAGTGTCCAAGGTACTAAACATAATATATTCTATGGGATGTAATAAGCAAGTCATTAGAATACTTTCCTACTAAATTTATAAGACATAAGCATTCAATATTTGAGTAAGCAAAGAGAAAATAAAGCGATCTATTGGGTTTCACTAAAAAGTCCATTGGAAGACTTGACTATTGTTGTTAAAAGACATAGGCATTCATATTATAGAGCCACAAACCACACTAGTTAAATAAAAACATAACATGGGATTCGAACCAATGACAGTATTAATTTGATAGTGCAAAACCAACACCTTACTAACTGTGCTAAC
This sequence comes from Pseudophryne corroboree, assembly GCF_028390025.1. Taxonomy (NCBI): domain Eukaryota; kingdom Metazoa; phylum Chordata; class Amphibia; order Anura; family Myobatrachidae; genus Pseudophryne; species Pseudophryne corroboree. The sequence continues at coordinate 629,838,284 of NC_086445.1, forward strand.
CAGATTCTGCATACCAGACACACAATTTATCAGAGATTTAAGTGAATAAGCTACAGTGTCCAAGGTACTAAACATAATATATTCTATGGGGTGTCATAAGCAAGTCATTAGAATACTTTCCTACTAAATTTATAAGACATAAGCATTCAATATTTGAGTAAACAAAGAGAAAATAAAGCTATCTATTGGGTTTCACTAAAAAGTCCTTTGGAAGACTTGACTATTGTTGTTAAAAGACATAGGCATTCATATTATAGAGCCACAAACCACACTAGTAAAATAAAAACATGATAACATGGGACTCGAACCAATGACAGTCTTAATTTGATAGTGCAAACCCAACACCTTACTAACTGTGCTAACCAGACTGTGCATACCAGACACACAATTTATCAGAGATTTAAGTGAATAAGCTACAGTGTCCAAGGTACTAAACATAATATATTCTATGGGGTGTCATAAGCAAGTCATTAGAATACTTTCCTACTAAATTTATAAGACATAAGCATTCAATATTTGAGTAAACAAAGAGAAAATAAAGCGATCTATTGGGTTTCACTAAAAAGTCCATTGGAAGACTTGACTATTGTTGTTAAAAGACATAGGCATTCATATTATAGAGCCACAAACCACACTAGTAAAATAAAAACATAACATGGGATTCGAACCAATGACAGTCTTAATTTGATAGTGCAAACCCAACACCTTACTAACTGTGCTAACCAAACTGTGCATACCAGACACACAATTTATCAGAGTTTTAAGTGAATAAGCTACAGTGTCCAAGGTACTAAACATAATATATTCTATGGGATGTAATAAGCAAGTCATTAGAATACTTTCCTACTAAATTTATAAGACATAAGCATTCAATATTTGAGTAAGCAAAGAGAAAATAAAGCGATCTATTGGGTTTCACTAAAAAGTCCATTGGAAGACTTGACTATTGTTGTTAAAAGACATAGGCATTCATATTATAGAGCCACAAACCACACTAGTTAAATAAAAACATAACATGGGATTCGAACCAATGACAGTATTAATTTGATAGTGCAAAACCAACACCTTACTAACTGTGCTAACCAGATTCTGCATACCAGACACACAATTTATCAGAGATTTAAGTGAATAAGCTACAGTGTCCAAGGTACTAAACATAATATATTCTATGGGGTGTCATAAGCAAGTCATTAGAATACTTTCCTACTAAATTTATAAGACATAAGCATTCAATATTTGAGTAAACAAAGAGAAAATAAAGCTATCTATTGGGTTTCTCTAAAAAGTCCATTGGAAGACTTGACTATTGTTGTTAAAAGACATAGGCATTCATATTATAGAGCCACACACTACACTAGTTAAATAAAAACATGATAACATAAGATTCGAACCAATGACAGTCTTAATTTGATAGTGCAAACCCAACACCTTACTAACTGTGCTAACCAGACCGTGCATACCAGACTCACAATTTATCAGAGATTTAAGTGAATAAGCTACAGTGTCCAAGGTACTAAACATAATATATTCTATGGGGTGTCATAAGCAAGTCATTAGAATACTTTCCTACTAAATTTATAAGACATAAGCATTCAATATTTGAGTAAACAAAGAGAAAATAAAGCGATCTATTGGGTTTCACTAAAAAGTCCATTGGAAGACTTGACTATTGTTGTTAAAAGACATAGGCATTCATATTATAGAGCCACAAACCACACTAGTAAAATAAAAACATGATAACATGGGACTCGAACCAATGACAGTCTTAATTTGATAGTGCAAACCCAACACCTTACTAACTGTGCTAACCAGACTGTGCATACCAGACACACAGTTTTTATCAGAGATTTAAGTGAATAAGCTACAGTGTCCAAGGTACTAAACATAATATATTCTATGGGGTGTCATAAGCAAGTCATTAGAATACTTTCCTACTAAATTTATAAGACATAAGCATTCAATATTTGAGTAAACAAAGAGAAAATAAAGCTATCTATTGGGTTTCACTAAAAAGTCCATTGGAAGACTTGACTATTGTTGTTAAAAGACATAGGCATTCATATTATAGAGCCACAAACCACACTAGTAAAATAAAAATATGATAACATGGGATTCGAACCAATGACAGTCTTAATTTGATAGTGCAAACCCAACACCTTACTAACTGTGCTAACCTGACTGTGCATACCAGACACAATTTATCAGAGATTTAAGTGAATAAGCTACAGTGTCCAAGGTACTAAACATAATATATTCTATGGGGTGTCATAAGCAAGTCATTAGAATACTTTCCTACTAAATTTATAAGACATAAGCATTCAATATTTGAGTAAACAAAGAGAAAATAAAGCTATCTATTGGGTTTCACTAAAAAGTCCATTGGAAGACTTGACTATTGTTGTTAAAAGACATAGGCATTCATATTATAGAGCCACAAACCACACTAGTTAAATAAAAACATGATAACATAGGATTCAAACCAATGACAGTCTTAATTTGATAGTGCAAACCCAACACCTTACTAACTGTGCTAACCAGACTGTGCATACCAGATGCACAATTTATCAGAGATTTAAGTGAATAAGCTACAGTGTCCAAGGTACTAAACATAATATATTCTATGGGGTGTCATAAGCAAGTCATTAGAATACTTTCCTACTAAATTTATAAGACATAAGCATTCAATATTTGAGTAAACAAAGAGAAAATAAAGCTATCTATTGGGTTTCACTAAAAAGTCCATTGGAAGACTTGACTATTGTTGTTAAAAGACATAGGCATTCATATTATAGTGCCACAAACCACACTAGTTAAAAAAAACATGATAACATAGGATTCGAACCAGTGACAGACTTAATTTGATAGTGCAAACCCAACACCTTACTAACTGTGCTAACCAGACTGTGCATGCCTTACACACAATTTATCAGAGATTTAGGTGAATAAGCTACAGTGTCCAAGGTACTAAACATAATATATTCTATGGGGTGTCATAAGCAAGTCATTAGAATACTTTCCTACTAAATTTATAAGACATAAGCATTCAATATTTGAGTAAACAAAGAGAAAATAAAGCTATCTATTGGGTTTCACTAAAAAGTCCATTGGAAGACTTGACTATTGTTGTTAAAAGACATAGGCATTCATATTATAGAGCCACAAACCACACTAGTAAAATAAAAACAAGATAACATGGGATTCGAACCAATGACAGTCTTAATTTGATAGTGCAAACCCAACAACTTACTAACTGTGCTAACCAGACTGTGCATACTAGACACACAATTTATCAGAGATTTAAGTGAATAAGCTACAGTGTCCAAGGTACTAAACATAATATATTCTATGGGGTGTCATAAGCAAGTCATTAGAATACTTTCCTACTAAATTTATAAGACATAAGCATTCAATATTTGAGTAAACAAAGAGAAAATAAAGCTATCTATTGGGTTTCACTAAAAAGTCCATTGGAAGACTTGACTATTGTTGTTAAAAGACATAGGCATTCATATTATAGAGCCACAAACCACACTAGTAAAATAAAAACAAGATAACATGGGATTCGAACCAATGACAGTCTTAATTTGATAGTGCAAACCCAACAATTTACTAACTGTGCTAACCAGACTGTGCATACTAGACACACAATTTATCAGAGATTTAAGTGAATAAGCTACAGTGTCCAAGGTACTAAACATAATATATTCTATGGGGTGTCATAAGCAAGTCATTAGAATACTTTCCTACTAAATTTATAAGACATAAGCATTCAATATTTGAGTAAACAAAGAGAAAATAAAGCTATCTATTGGGTTTCACTAAAAAGTCCTTTGGAAGACTTGACTATTGTTGTTAAAAGACATAGGCATTCATATTATAGAGCCACAAACCACACTAGTAAAATAAAAACATGATAACATGGGACTCGAACCAATGACAGTCTTAATTTGATAGTGCAAACCCAACACCTTACTAACTGTGCTAACCAGACTGTGCATACCAGACACACAATTTATCAGAGATTTAAGTGAATAAGCTACAGTGTCCAAGGTACTAAACATAATATATTCTATGGGGTGTCATAAGCAAGTCATTAGAATACTTTCCTACTAAATTTATAAGACATAAGCATTCAATATTTGAGTAAACAAAGAGAAAATAAAGCTATCTATTGGGTTTCACTAAAAAGTCCATTGGAAGACTTGACTATTGTTGTTAAAAGACATAGGCATTCATATTATAGAGCCACACACTACACTAGTTAAATAAAAACATGATAACATAAGATTCGAACCAATGACAGTCTTAATTTGATAGTGCAAACCCAACACCTTACTAACTGTGCTAACCAGACTGTGCATACCAGACACACAATTTATCAGAGATTTAAGTGAATAAGCTACAGTGTCCAAGGTACTAAACATAATATATTCTATGGGGTGTCATAAGCAAGTCATTAGAATACTTTCCTACTAAATTTATAAGACATAAGCATTCAATATTTGAGTAAACAAAGAGAAAATAAAGCGATCTATTGGGTTTCACTAAAAAGTCCATTGGAAGACTTGACTATTGTTGTTAAAAGACATAGGCATTCATATTATAGAGCCACAAACCACACTAGTAAAATAAAAACAAGATAACATGGGATTCGAACCAATGACAGTCTTAATTTGATAGTGCAAACCCAACAACTTACTAACTGTGCTAACCAGACTGTGCATACTAGACACACAATTTATCAGAGATTTAAGTGAATAAGCTACAGTGTCCAAGGTACTAAACATAATATATTCTATGGGGTGTCATAAGCAAGTCATTAGAATACTTTCCTACTAAATTTATAAGACATAAGCATTCAATATTTGAGTAAACAAAGAGAAAATAAAGCTATCTATTGGGTTTCACTAAAAAGTCCTTTGGAAGACTTGACTATTGTTGTTAAAAGACATAGGCATTCATATTATAGAGCCACAAACCACACTAGTAAAATAAAAACATGATAACATGGGACTCGAACCAATGACAGTCTTAATTTGATAGTGCAAACCCAACACCTTACTAACTGTGCTAACCAGACTGTGCATACCAGACACACAATTTATCAGAGATTTAAGTGAATAAGCTACAGTGTCCAAGGTACTAAACATAATATATTCTATGGGGTGTCATAAGCAAGTCATTAGAATACTTTCCTACTAAATTTATAAGACATAAGCATTCAATATTTGAGTAAACAAAGAGAAAATAAAGCTATCTATTGGGTTTCACTAAAAAGTCCATTGGAAGACTTGACTATTGTTGTTAAAAGACATAGGCATTCATATTATAGAGCCACAAACCACACTAGTAAAATAAAAATATGATAACATGGGATTCGAACCAATGACAGTCTTAATTTGATAGTGCAAACCCAACACCTTACTAACTGTGCTAACCTGACTGTGCATACCAGACACACAATTTATCAGAGATTTAAGTGAATAAGCTACAGTGTCCAAGGTACTAAACATAACATATTCTATGGGGTGTCATAAGCAAGTCATTAGAATACTTTCCTACTAAATTTATAAGACATAAGCATTCAATATTTGAGTAAACAAAGAGAAAATAAAGCTATCTATTGGGTTTCACTAAAAAGTCCATTGGAAGACTTGACTATTGTTGTTAAAAGACATAGGCATTCATATTATAGAGCCACAAACCACACTAGTTAAATAAAAACATGATAACATAGGATTTGAACCAATGACAGTTTTAATTTGATAGTGCAAACCCAACACCTTACTAACTGTGCTAACCAGACTGTGCATACCAGACGCACAATTTATCAGAGATTTAAGTGAATAAGCTACAGTGTCCAAGGTACTAAACATAATATATTCTATGGGGTCTCATAAGCAAGTCATTAGAATACTTTCCTACTAAATTTATAAGACATAAGCATTCAATATTTGAGTAAACAAAGAGAAAATAAAGCTATCTATTGGGTTTCACTAAAAAGTCCATTGGAAGACTTGACTATTGTTGTTAAAAGACATAGGCATTCATATTATAGTGCCACAAACCACACTAGTTAAATAAAAACATGATAACATAGGATTCGAACCAATGACAGACTTAATTTGATAGTGCAAACCCAACACCTTACTAACTGTGCTAACCAGACTGTGCATGCCTGACACACAATTTATCAGAGATTTAGGTGAATAAGCTACAGTGTCCAAGGTACTAAACATAATATATTCTATGGGGTGTCATAAGCAAGTCATTAGAATACTTTCCTACTAAATTTATAAGACATAAGCATTCAATATTTGAGTAAACAAAGAGAAAATAAAGCTATCTATTGGGTTTCACTAAAAAGTCCATTGGAAGACTTGACTATTGTTGTTAAAAGACATAGGCATTCATATTATAGAGCCACAAACCTCACTAGTAAAATAAAAACATGACAACATGGGATTCGAACCAATGACAGTCTTAATTTGATAGTGCAAACCCAACACCTTACTAACTGTGCTAACAAGACTGTGCATACCAGACACACAATTTATCAGAGATTTAAGTGAATAAGCTACAGTGTCCAAGGTACTAAACATAATATATTCTATGGGGTGTCATAAGCAAGTCATTAGAATACTTTCCTACTAAATTTATAAGACATAAGCATTTAATATTTGAGTAAACAAAGAGAAAATAAAGCTATCTATTGGGTTTCACTAAAAAGTCAATTGGAAGACTTGACTATTGTTGTTAAAAGACATAGGCATTCATATTATAGAGCCACAAACCACACTAGTAAAATAAAAACAAGATAACATGGGATTCGAACCAATGACAGTCTTAATTTGATAGTGCAAACCCAACAACTTACTAACTGTGCTAACCAGACTGTGCATACTAGACACAATTTATCAGAGATTTAAGTGAATAAGCTACAGTGTCCAAGGTACTAAACATAATATATTCTATGGGGTGTCATAAGCAAGTCATTAGAATACTTTCCTACTAAATTTATAAGACATAAGCATTCAATATTTGAGTAAACAAAGAGAAAATAAAGCTATCTATTGGGTTTCACTAAAAAGTCCTTTGGAAGACTTGACTATTGTTGTTAAAAGACATAGGCATTCATATTATAGAGCCACAAACCACACTAGTAAAATAAAAACATGATAACATGGGACTCGAACCAATGACAGTCTTAATTTGATAGTGCAAACCCAACACCTTACTAACTGTGCTAACCAGACTGTGCATACCAGACACACAATTTATCAGAGATTTAAGTGAATAAGCTACAGTGTCCAAGGTACTAAACATAATATATTCTATGGGGTGTCATAAGCAAGTCATTAGAATACTTTCCTACTAAATTTATAAGACATAAGCATTCAATATTTGAGTAAACAAAGAGAAAATAAAGCGATCTATTGGGTTTCACTAAAAAGTCCATTGGAAGACTTGACTATTGTTGTTAAAAGACATAGGCATTCATATTATAGAGCCACAAACCACACTAGTAAAATAAAAACATAACATGGGATTCGAACCAATGACAGTCTTAATTTGATAGTGCAAACCCAACACCTTACTAACTGTGCTAACCAAACTGTGCATACCAGACACACAATTTATCAGAGTTTTAAGTGAATAAGCTACAGTGTCCAAGGTACTAAACATAATATATTCTATGGGATGTAATAAGCAAGTCATTAGAATACTTTCCTACTAAATTTATAAGACATAAGCATTCAATATTTGAGTAAGCAAAGAGAAAATAAAGCGATCTATTGGGTTTCACTAAAAAGTCCATTGGAAGACTTGACTATTGTTGTTAAAAGACATAGGCATTCATATTATAGAGCCACAAACCACACTAGTTAAATAAAAACATAACATGGGATTCGAACCAATGACAGTCTTAATTTGATAGTGCAAAACCAACACCTTATTAACTGTGCTAACCAGATTCTGCATACCAGACACACAATTTATCAGAGATTTAAGTGAATAAGCTACAGTGTCCAAGGTACTAAACATAATATATTCTATGGGGTGTCATAAGCAAGTCATTAGAATACTTTCCTACTAAATTTATAAGACATAAGCATTCAATATTTGAGTAAACAAAGAGAAAATAAAGCTATCTATTGGGTTTCTCTAAAAAGTCCATTGGAAGACTTGACTATTGTTGTTAAAAGACATAGGCATTCATATTATAGAGCCACACACTACACTAGTTAAATAAAAACATGATAACATAAGATTCGAACCAATGACAGTCTTAATTTGATAGTGCAAACCCAACACCTTACTAACTGTGCTAACCAGACTGTGCATACCAGACTAACAATTTATCAGAGATTTAAGTGAATAAGCTACAGTGTCCAAGGTACTAAACATAATATATTCTATGGGGTGTCATAAGCAAGTCATTAGAATACTTTCCTACTAAATTTATAAGACATAAGCATTCAATATTTGAGTAAACAAAGAGAAAATAAAGCGATCTATTGGGTTTCACTAAAAAGTCCATTGGAAGACTTGACTATTGTTGTTAAAAGACATAGGCATTCATATTATAGAGCCACAAACCACACTAGTAAAATAAAAACATGATAACATGGGACTCGAACCAATGACAGTCTTAATTTGATAGTGCAAACCCAACACCTTACTAACTGTGCTAACCAGACTGTGCATACCAGACACACAGTTTTTATCAGAGATTTAAGTGAATAAGCTACAGTGTCCAAGGTACTAAACATAATATATTCTATGGGGTGTCATAAGCAAGTCATTAGAATACTTTCCTACTAAATTTATAAGACATAAGCATTCAATATTTGAGTAAACAAAGAGAAAATAAAGCTATCTATTGGGTTTCACTAAAAAGTCCATTGGAAGACTTGACTATTGTTGTTAAAAGACATAGGCATTCATATTATAGAGCCACAAACCACACTAGTAAAATAAAAATATGATAACATGGGATTCGAACCAATGACAGTCTTAATTTGATAGTGCAAACCCAACACCTTACTAACTGTGCTAACCTGACTGTGCATACCAGACACACAATTTATCAGAGATTTAAGTGAATAAGCTACAGTGTCCAAGGTACTAAACATAATATATTCTATGGGGTGTCATAAGCAAGTCATTAGAATACTTTCCTACTAAATTTATAAGACATAAGCATTCAATATTTGAGTAAACAAAGAGAAAATAAAGCTATCTATTGGGTTTCACTAAAAAGTCCATTGGAAGACTTGACTATTGTTGTTAAAAGACATAGGCATTCATATTATAGAGCCACAAACCACACTAGTTAAATAAAAACATGATAACATAGGATTCGAACCAATGACAGTCTTAATTTGATAGTGCAAACCCAACACCTTACTAACTGTGCTAACCAGACTGTGCATACCAGATGCACAATTTATCAGAGATTTAAGTGAATAAGCTACAGTGTCCAAGGTACTAAACATAATATATTCTATGGGGTGTCATAAGCAAGTCATTAGAATACTTTCCTACTAAATTTATAAGACATAAGCATTCAATATTTGAGTAAACAAAGAGAAAATAAAGCTATCTATTGGGTTTCACTAAAAAGTCCATTGGAAGACTTGACTATTGTTGTTAAAAGACATAGGCATTCATATTATAGTGCCACAAACCACACTAGTTAAAAAAAACATGATAACATAGGATTCGAACCAGTGACAGACTTAATTTGATAGTGCAAACCCAACACCTTACTAACTGTGCTAACCAGACTGTGCATGCCTTACACACAATTTATCAGAGATTTAGGTGAATAAGCTACAGTGTCCAAGGTACTAAACATAATATATTCTATGGGGTGTCATAAGCAAGTCATTAGAATACTTTCCTACTAAATTTATAAGACATAAGCATTCAATATTTGAGTAAACAAAGAGAAAATAAAGCTATCTATTGGGTTTCACTAAAAAGTCCATTGGAAGACTTGACTATTGTTGTTAAAAGACATAGGCATTCATATTATAGAGCCACAAACCACACTAGTAAAATAAAAACAAGATAACATGGGATTCGAACCAATGACAGTCTTAATTTGATAGTGCAAACCCAACAACTTACTAACTGTGCTAACCAGACTGTGCATACTAGACACACAATTTATCAGAGATTTAAGTGAATAAGCTACAGTGTCCAAGGTACTAAACATAATATATTCTATGGGGTGTCATAAGCAAGTCATTAGAATACTTTCCTACTAAATTTATAAGACATAAGCATTCAATATTTGAGTAAACAAAGAGAAAATAAAGCTATCTATTGGGTTTCACTAAAAAGTCCATTGGAAGACTTGACTATTGTTGTTAAAAGACATAGGCATTCATATTATAGAGCCACAAACCACACTAGTAAAATAAAAACAAGATAACATGGGATTCGAACCAATGACAGTCTTAATTTGATAGTGCAAACCCAACAATTTACTAACTGTGCTAACCAGACTGTGCATACTAGACACACAATTTATCAGAGATTTAAGTGAATAAGCTACAGTGTCCAAGGTACTAAACATAATATATTCTATGGGGTGTCATAAGCAAGTCATTAGAATACTTTCCTACTAAATTTATAAGACATAAGCATTCAATATTTGAGTAAACAAAGAGAAAATAAAGCTATCTATTGGGTTTCACTAAAAAGTCCTTTGGAAGACTTGACTATTGTTGTTAAAAGACATAGGCATTCATATTATAGAGCCACAAACCACACTAGTAAAATAAAAACATGATAACATGGGACTCGAACCAATGACAGTCTTAATTTGATAGTGCAAACCCAACACCTTACTAACTGTGCTAACCAGACTGTGCATACCAGACACACAATTTATCAGAGATTTAAGTGAATAAGCTACAGTGTCCAAGGTACTAAACATAATATATTCTATGGGGTGTCATAAGCAAGTCATTAGAATACTTTCCTACTAAATTTATAAGACATAAGCATTCAATATTTGAGTAAACAAAGAGAAAATAAAGCTATCTATTGGGTTTCACTAAAAAGTCCATTGGAAGACTTGACTATTGTTGTTAAAAGACATAGGCATTCATATTATAGAGCCACACACTACACTAGTTAAATAAAAACATGATAACATAAGATTCGAACCAATGACAGTCTTAATTTGATAGTGCAAACCCAACACCTTACTAACTGTGCTAACCAGACTGTGCATACCAGACACACAATTTATCAGAGATTTAAGTGAATAAGCTACAGTGTCCAAGGTACTAAACATAATATATTCTATGGGGTGTCATAAGCAAGTCATTAGAATACTTTCCTACTAAATTTATAAGACATAAGCATTCAATATTTGAGTAAACAAAGAGAAAATAAAGCGATCTATTGGGTTTCACTAAAAAGTCCATTGGAAGACTTGACTATTGTTGTTAAAAGACATAGGCATTCATATTATAGAGCCACAAACCACACTAGTAAAATAAAAACAAGATAACATGGGATTCGAACCAATGACAGTCTTAATTTGATAGTGCAAACCCAACAACTTACTAACTGTGCTAACCAGACTGTGCATACTAGACACACAATTTATCAGAGATTTAAGTGAATAAGCTACAGTGTCCAAGGTACTAAACATAATATATTCTATGGGGTGTCATAAGCAAGTCATTAGAATACTTTCCTACTAAATTTATAAGACATAAGCATTCAATATTTGAGTAAACAAAGAGAAAATAAAGCTATCTATTGGGTTTCACTAAAAAGTCCATTGGAAGACTTGACTATTGTTGTTAAAAGACATAGGCATTCATATTATAGAGCCACAAACCACACTAGTAAAATAAAAATATGATAACATGGGATTCGAACCAATGACAGTCTTAATTTGATAGTGCAAACCCAACACCTTACTAACTGTGCTAACCTGACTGTGCATACCAGACACACAATTTATCAGAGATTTAAGTGAATAAGCTACAGTGTCCAAGGTACTAAACATAACATATTCTATGGGGTGTCATAAGCAAGTCATTAGAATACTTTCCTACTAAATTTATAAGACATAAGCATTCAATATTTGAGTAAACAAAGAGAAAATAAAGCTATCTATTGGGTTTCACTAAAAAGTCCATTGGAAGACTTGACTATTGTTGTTAAAAGACATAGGCATTCATATTATAGAGCCACAAACCACACTAGTTAAATAAAAACATGATAACATAGGATTTGAACCAATGACAGTTTTAATTTGATAGTGCAAACCCAACACCTTACTAACTGTGCTAACCAGACTGTGCATACCAGACACACAATTTATCAGAGATTTAAGTGAATAAGCTACAGTGTCCAAGGTACTAAACATAATATATTCTATGGGGTCTCATAAGCAAGTCATTAGAATACTTTCCTACTAAATTTATAAGACATAAGCATTCAATATTTGAGTAAACAAAGAGAAAATAAAGCTATCTATTGGGTTTCACTAAAAAGTCCATTGGAAGACTTGACTATTGTTGTTAAAAGACATAGGCATTCATATTATAGTGCCACAAACCACACTAGTTAAATAAAAACATGATAACATAGGATTCGAACCAATGACAGACTTAATTTGATAGTGCAAACCCAACACCTTACTAACTGTGCTAACCAGACTGTGCATGCCTGACACACAATTTATCAGAGATTTAGGTGAATAAGCTACAGTGTCCAAGGTACTAAACATAATATATTCTATGGGGTGTCATAAGCAAGTCATTAGAATACTTTCCTACTAAATTTATAAGACATAAGCATTCAATATTTGAGTAAACAAAGAGAAAATAAAGCTATCTATTGGGTTTCACTAAAAAGTCCATTGGAAGACTTGACTATTGTTGTTAAAAGACATAGGCATTCATATTATAGAGCCACAAACCTCACTAGTAAAATAAAAACATGACAACATGGGATTCGAACCAATGACAGTCTTAATTTGATAGTGCAAACCCAACACCTTACTAACTGTGCTAACAAGACTGTGCATACCAGACACACAATTTATCAGAGATTTAAGTGAATAAGCTACAGTGTCCAAGGTACTAAACATAATATATTCTATGGGGTGTCATAAGCAAGTCATTAGAATACTTTCCTACTAAATTTATAAGACATAAGCATTTAATATTTGAGTAAACAAAGAGAAAATAAAGCTATCTATTGGGTTTCACTAAAAAGTCCATTGGAAGACTTGACTATTGTTGTTAAAAGACATAGGCATTCATATTATAGAGCCACAAACCACACTAGTAAAATAAAAACAAGATAACATGGGATTCGAACCAATGACAGTCTTAATTTGATAGTGCAAACCCAACAACTTACTAACTGTGCTAACCAGACTGTGCATACTAGACACAATTTATCAGAGATTTAAGTGAATAAGCTACAGTGTCCAAGGTACTAAACATAATATATTCTATGGGGTGTCATAAGCAAGTCATTAGAATACTTTCCTACTAAATTTATAAGACATAAGCATTCAATATTTGAGTAAACAAAGAGAAAATAAAGCTATCTATTGGGTTTCACTAAAAAGTCCTTTGGAAGACTTGACTATTGTTGTTAAAAGACATAGGCATTCATATTATAGAGCCACAAACCACACTAGTAAAATAAAAACATAACATGGGATTCGAACCAATGACAGTCTTAATTTGATAGTGCAAACCCAACACCTTACTAACTGTGCTAACCAGACTGTGCATACCAGACACACAATTTATCAGAGATTTAAGTGAATAAGCTACAGTGTCCAAGGTACTAAACATAATATATTCTATGGGGTGTCATAAGCAAGTCATTAGAATACTTTCCTACTAAATTTATAAGACATAAGCATTCAATATTTGAGTAAACAAAGAGAAAATAAAGCTATCTATTGGGTTTCACTAAAAAGTCCATTGGAAGACTTGACTATTGTTGTTAAAAGACATAGGCATTCATATTATAGAGCCACACACTACACTAGTTAAATAAAAACATGATAACATAAGATTCGAACCAATGACAGTCTTAATTTGATAGTGCAAACCCAACACCTTACTAACTGTGCTAACCAGACTGTGCATACCAGACACACAATTTATCAGAGATTTAAGTGAATAAGCTACAGTGTCCAAGGTACTAAACATAATATATTCTATGGGGTGTCATAAGCAAGTCATTAGAATACTTTCCTACTAAATTTATAAGACATAAGCATTCAATATTTGAGTAAACAAAGAGAAAATAAAGCGATCTATTGGGTTTCACTAAAAAGTCCATTGGAAGACTTGACTATTGTTGTTAAAAGACATAGGCATTCATATTATAGAGCCACAAACCACACTAGTAAAATAAAAACAAGATAACATGGGATTCGAACCAATGACAGTCTTAATTTGATAGTGCAAACCCAACAACTTACTAACTGTGCTAACCAGACTGTGCATACTAGACACACAATTTATCAGAGATTTAAGTGAATAAGCTACAGTGTCCAAGGTACTAAACATAATATATTCTATGGGGTGTCATAAGCAAGTCATTAGAATACTTTCCTACTAAATTTATAAGACATAAGCATTCAATATTTGAGTAAACAAAGAGAAAATAAAGCTATCTATTGGGTTTCACTAAAAAGTCCTTTGGAAGACTTGACTATTGTTGTTAAAAGACATAGGCATTCATATTATAGAGCCACAAACCACACTAGTAAAATAAAAACATGATAACATGGGACTCGAACCAATGACAGTCTTAATTTGATAGTGCAAACCCAACACCTTACTAACTGTGCTAACCAGACTGTGCATACCAGACACACAATTTATCAGAGATTTAAGTGAATAAGCTACAGTGTCCAAGGTACTAAACATAATATATTCTATGGGGTGTCATAAGCAAGTCATTAGAATACTTTCCTACTAAATTTATAAGACATAAGCATTCAATATTTGAGTAAACAAAGAGAAAATAAAGCTATCTATTGGGTTTCACTAAAAAGTCCATTGGAAGACTTGACTATTGTTGTTAAAAGACATAGGCATTCATATTATAGAGCCACAAACCACACTAGTAAAATAAAAATATGATAACATGGGATTCGAACCAATGACAGTCTTAATTTGATAGTGCAAACCCAACACCTTACTAACTGTGCTAACCTGACTGTGCATACCAGACACACAATTTATCAGAGATTTAAGTGAATAAGCTACAGTGTCCAAGGTACTAAACATAACATATTCTATGGGGTGTCATAAGCAAGTCATTAGAATACTTTCCTACTAAATTTATAAGACATAAGCATTCAATATTTGAGTAAACAAAGAGAAAATAAAGCTATCTATTGGGTTTCACTAAAAAGTCCATTGGAAGACTTGACTATTGTTGTTAAAAGACATAGGCATTCATATTATAGAGCCACAAACCACACTAGTTAAATAAAAACATGATAACATAGGATTCGAACCAATGACAGTCTTAATTTGATAGTGCAAACCCAACACCTTACTAACTGTGCTAACCAGACTGTGCATACCAGATGCACAATTTATCAGAGATTTAAGTGAATAAGCTACAGTGTCCAAGGTACTAAACATAATATATTCTATGGGGTGTCATAAGCAAGTCATTAGAATACTTTCCTACTAAATTTATAAGACATAAGCATTCAATATTTGAGTAAACAAAGAGAAAATAAAGCTATCTATTGGGTTTCACTAAAAAGTCCATTGGAAGACTTGACTATTGTTGTTAAAAGACATAGGCATTCATATTATAGTGCCACAAACCACACTAGTTAAAAAAAACATGATAACATAGGATTCGAACCAGTGACAGACTTAATTTGATAGTGCAAACCCAACACCTTACTAACTGTGCTAACCAGACTGTGCATGCCTTACACACAATTTATCAGAGATTTAGGTGAATAAGCTACAGTGTCCAAGGTACTAAACATAATATATTCTATGGGGTGTCATAAGCAAGTCATTAGAATACTTTCCTACTAAATTTATAAGACATAAGCATTCAATATTTGAGTAAACAAAGAGAAAATAAAGCTATCTATTGGGTTTCACTAAAAAGTCCATTGGAAGACTTGACTATTGTTGTTAAAAGACATAGGCATTCATATTATAGAGCCACAAACCACACTAGTAAAATAAAAACAAGATAACATGGGATTCGAACCAATGACAGTCTTAATTTGATAGTGCAAACCCAACAACTTACTAACTGTGCTAACCAGACTGTGCATACTAGACACACAATTTATCAGAGATTTAAGTGAATAAGCTACAGTGTCCAAGGTACTAAACATAATATATTCTATGGGGTGTCATAAGCAAGTCATTAGAATACTTTCCTACTAAATTTATAAGACATAAGCATTCAATATTTGAGTAAACAAAGAGAAAATAAAGCTATCTATTGGGTTTCACTAAAAAGTCCATTGGAAGACTTGACTATTGTTGTTAAAAGACATAGGCATTCATATTATAGAGCCACAAACCACACTAGTAAAATAAAAACAAGATAACATGGGATTCGAACCAATGACAGTCTTAATTTGATAGTGCAAACCCAACAATTTACTAACTGTGCTAACCAGACTGTGCATACTAGACACACAATTTATCAGAGATTTAAGTGAATAAGCTACAGTGTCCAAGGTACTAAACATAATATATTCTATGGGGTGTCATAAGCAAGTCATTAGAATACTTTCCTACTAAATTTATAAGACATAAGCATTCAATATTTGAGTAAACAAAGAGAAAATAAAGCTATCTATTGGGTTTCACTAAAAAGTCCTTTGGAAGACTTGACTATTGTTGTTAAAAGACATAGGCATTCCTATTATAGAGCCACAAACCACACTAGTAAAATAAAAACATGATAACATGGGACTCGAACCAATGACAGTCTTAATTTGATAGTGCAAACCCAACACCTTACTAACTGTGCTAACCAGACTGTGCATACCAGACACACAATTTATCAGAGATTTAAGTGAATAAGCTACAGTGTCCAAGGTACTAAACATAATATATTCTATGGGGTGTCATAAGCAAGTCATTAGAATACTTTCCTACTAAATTTATAAGACATAAGCATTCAATATTTGAGTAAACAAAGAGAAAATAAAGCTATCTATTGGGTTTCACTAAAAAGTCCATTGGAAGACTTGACTATTGTTGTTAAAAGACATAGGCATTCATATTATAGAGCCACACACTACACTAGTTAAATAAAAACATGATAACATAAGATTCGAACCAATGACAGTCTTAATTTGATAGTGCAAACCCAACACCTTACTAACTGTGCTAACCAGACTGTGCATACCAGACACACAATTTATCAGAGATTTAAGTGAATAAGCTACAGTGTCCAAGGTACTAAACATAATATATTCTATGGGGTGTCATAAGCAAGTCATTAGAATACTTTCCTACTAAATTTATAAGACATAAGCATTCAATATTTGAGTAAACAAAGAGAAAATAAAGCGATCTATTGGGTTTCACTAAAAAGTCCATTGGAAGACTTGACTATTGTTGTTAAAAGACATAGGCATTCATATTATAGAGCCACAAACCACACTAGTAAAATAAAAACAAGATAACATGGGATTCGAACCAATGACAGTCTTAATTTGATAGTGCAAACCCAACAACTTACTAACTGTGCTAACCAGACTGTGCATACTAGACACACAATTTATCAGAGATTTAAGTGAATAAGCTACAGTGTCCAAGGTACTAAACATAATATATTCTATGGGGTGTCATAAGCAAGTCATTAGAATACTTTCCTACTAAATTTATAAGACATAAGCATTCAATATTTGAGTAAACAAAGAGAAAATAAAGCTATCTATTGGGTTTCACTAAAAAGTCCTTTGGAAGACTTGACTATTGTTGTTAAAAGACATAGGCATTCATATTATAGAGCCACAAACCACACTAGTAAAATAAAAACATGATAACATGGGACTCGAACCAATGACAGTCTTAATTTGATAGTGCAAACCCAACACCTTACTAACTGTGCTAACCAGACTGTGCATACCAGACACACAATTTATCAGAGATTTAAGTGAATAAGCTACAGTGTCCAAGGTACTAAACATAATATATTCTATGGGGTGTCATAAGCAAGTCATTAGAATACTTTCCTACTAAATTTATAAGACATAAGCATTCAATATTTGAGTAAACAAAGAGAAAATAAAGCTATCTATTGGGTTTCACTAAAAAGTCCATTGGAAGACTTGACTATTGTTGTTAAAAGACATAGGCATTCATATTATAGAGCCACAAACCACACTAGTAAAATAAAAATATGATAACATGGGATTCGAACCAATGACAGTCTTAATTTGATAGTGCAAACCCAACACCTTACTAACTGTGCTAACCTGACTGTGCATACCAGACACACAATTTATCAGAGATTTAAGTGAATAAGCTACAGTGTCCAAGGTACTAAACATAACATATTCTATGGGGTGTCATAAGCAAGTCATTAGAATACTTTCCTACTAAATTTATAAGACATAAGCATTCAATATTTGAGTAAACAAAGAGAAAATAAAGCTATCTATTGGGTTTCACTAAAAAGTCCATTGGAAGACTTGACTATTGTTGTTAAAAGACATAGGCATTCATATTATAGAGCCACAAACCACACTAGTTAAATAAAAACATGATAACATAGGATTTGAACCAATGACAGTTTTAATTTGATAGTGCAAACCCAACACCTTACTAACTGTGCTAACCAGACTGTGCATACCACACACACAATTTATCAGAGATTTAAGTGAATAAGCTACAGTGTCCAAGGTACTAAACATAATATATTCTATGGGGTCTCATAAGCAAGTCATTAGAATACTTTCCTACTAAATTTATAAGACATAAGCATTCAATATTTGAGTAAACAAAGAGAAAATAAAGCTATCTATTGGGTTTCACTAAAAAGTCCATTGGAAGACTTGACTATTGTTGTTAAAAGACATAGGCATTCATATTATAGAGCCACAAACCACACTAGTAAAATAAAAATATGATAACATGGGATTCGAACCAATGACAGTCTTAATTTGATAGTGCAAACCCAACACCTTACTAACTGTGCTAACCTGACTGTGCATACCAGACACACAATTTATCAGAGATTTAAGTGAATAAGCTACAGTGTCCAAGGTACTAAACATAACATATTCTATGGGGTGTCATAAGCAAGTCATTAGAATACTTTCCTACTAAATTTATAAGACATAAGCATTCAATATTTGAGTAAACAAAGAGAAAATAAAGCTATCTATTGGGTTTCACTAAAAAGTCCATTGGAAGACTTGACTATTGTTGTTAAAAGACATAGGCATTCATATTATAGAGCCACAAACCACACTAGTTAAATAAAAACATGATAACATAGGATTTGAACCAATGACAGTTTTAATTTGTTAGTGCAAACCCAACACCTTACTAACTGTGCTAACCAGACTGTGCATACCAGACACACAATTTATCAGAGATTTAAGTGAATAAGCTACAGTGTCCAAGGTACTAAACATAATATATTCTATGGGGTGTCATAAGCAAGTCATTAGAATACTTTCCTACTAAATTTATAAGACATAAGCATTCAATATTTGAGTAAACAAAGAGAAAATAAAGCTATCTATTGGGTTTCACTAAAAAGTCCATTGGAAGACTTGACTATTGTTGTTAAAAGACATAGGCATTCATATTATAGAGCCACAAACCACACTAGTTAAATAAAAACATGATAACATAGGATTTGAACCAATGACAGTTTTAATTTGATAGTGCAAACCCAACACCTTACTAACTGTGCTAACCAGACTGTGCATACCAGACACACAATTTATCAGAGATTTAAGTGAATAAGCTACAGTGTCCAAGGTACTAAACATAATATATTCTATGGGGTCTCATAAGCAAGTCATTAGAATACTTTCCTACTAAATTTATAAGACATAAGCATTCAATATTTGAGTAAACAAAGAGAAAATAAAGCTATCTATTGGGTTTCACTAAAAAGTCCATTGGAAGACTTGACTATTGTTGTTAAAAGACATAGGCATTCATATTATAGTGCCACAAACCACACTAGTTAAATAAAAACATGATAACATAGGATTCGAACCAATGACAGACTTAATTTGATAGTGCAAACCCAACACCTTACTAACTGTGCTAACCAGACTGTGCATGCCTGACACACAATTTATCAGAGATTTAGGTGAATAAGCTACAGTGTCCAAGGTACTAAACATAATATATTCTATGGGGTGTCATAAGCAAGTCATTAGAATACTTTCCTACTAAATTTATAAGACATAAGCATTCAATATTTGAGTAAACAAAGAGAAAATAAAGCTATCTATTGGGTTTCACTAAAAAGTCCATTGGAAGACTTGACTATTGTTGTTAAAAGACATAGGCATTCATATTATAGAGCCACAAACCTCACTAGTAAAATAAAAACATGACAACATGGGATTCGAACCAATGACAGTCTTAATTTGATAGTGCAAACCCAACACCTTACTAACTGTGCTAACAAGACTGTGCATACCAGACACACAATTTATCAGAGATTTAAGTGAATAAGCTACAGTGTCCAAGGTACTAAACATAATATATTCTATGGGGTGTCATAAGCAAGTCATTAGAATACTTTCCTACTAAATTTATAAGACATAAGCATTTAATATTTGAGTAAACAAAGAGAAAATAAAGCTATCTATTGGGTTTCACTAAAAAGTCCATTGGAAGACTTGACTATTGTTGTTAAAAGACATAGGCATTCATATTATAGAGCCACAAACCACACTAGTAAAATAAAAACAAGATAACATGGGATTCGAACCAATGACAGTCTTAATTTGATAGTGCAAACCCAACAACTTACTAACTGTGCTAACCAGACTGTGCATACTAGACACAATTTATCAGAGATTTAAGTGAATAAGCTACAGTGTCCAAGGTACTAAACATAATATATTCTATGGGGTGTCATAAGCAAGTCATTAGAATACTTTCCTACTAAATTTATAAGACATAAGCATTCAATATTTGAGTAAACAAAGAGAAAATAAAGCTATCTATTGGGTTTCACTAAAAAGTCCTTTGGAAGACTTGACTATTGTTGTTAAAAGACATAGGCATTCATATTATAGAGCCACAAACCACACTAGTAAAATAAAAACATGATAACATGGGACTCGAACCAATGACAGTCTTAATTTGATAGTGCAAACCCAACACCTTACTAACTGTGCTAACCAGACTGTGCATACCAGACACACAATTTATCAGAGATTTAAGTGAATAAGCTACAGTGTCCAAGGTACTAAACATAATATATTCTATGGGGTGTCATAAGCAAGTCATTAGAATACTTTCCTACTAAATTTATAAGACATAAGCATTCAATATTTGAGTAAACAAAGAGAAAATAAAGCGATCTATTGGGTTTCACTAAAAAGTCCATTGGAAGACTTGACTATTGTTGTTAAAAGACATAGGCATTCATATTATAGAGCCACAAACCACACTAGTAAAATAAAAACATAACATGGGATTCGAACCAATGACAGTCTTAATTTGATAGTGCAAACCCAACACCTTACTAACTGTGCTAACCAGACTGTGCATACCAGACACACAATTTATCAGAGATTTAAGTGAATAAGCTACAGTGTCCAAGGTACTAAACATAATATATTCTATGGGGTGTCATAAGCAAGTCATTAGAATACTTTCCTACTAAATTTATAAGACATAAGCATTCAATATTTGAGTAAACAAAGAGAAAATAAAGCTATCTATTGGGTTTCACTAAAAAGTCCATTGGAAGACTTGACTATTGTTGTTAAAAGACATAGGCATTCATATTATAGAGCCACACACTACACTAGTTAAATAAAAACATGATAACATAAGATTCGAACCAATGACAGTCTTAATTTGATAGTGCAAACCCAACACCTTACTAACTGTGCTAACCAGACTGTGCATACCAGACACACAATTTATCAGAGATTTAAGTGAATAAGCTACAGTGTCCAAGGTACTAAACATAATATATTCTATGGGGTGTCATAAGCAAGTCATTAGAATACTTTCCTACTAAATTTATAAGACATAAGCATTCAATATTTGAGTAAACAAAGAGAAAATAAAGCGATCTATTGGGTTTCACTAAAAAGTCCATTGGAAGACTTGACTATTGTTGTTAAAAGACATAGGCATTCATATTATAGAGCCACAAACCACACTAGTAAAATAAAAACAAGATAACATGGGATTCGAACCAATGACAGTCTTAATTTGATAGTGCAAACCCAACAACTTACTAACTGTGCTAACCAGACTGTGCATACTAGACACACAATTTATCAGAGATTTAAGTGAATAAGCTACAGTGTCCAAGGTACTAAACATAATATATTCTATGGGGTGTCATAAGCAAGTCATTAGAATACTTTCCTACTAAATTTATAAGACATAAGCATTCAATATTTGAGTAAACAAAGAGAAAATAAAGCTATCTATTGGGTTTCACTAAAAAGTCCATTGGAAGACTTGACTATTGTTGTTAAAAGACATAGGCATTCATATTATAGAGCCACAAACCACACTAGTAAAATAAAAATATGATAACATGGGATTCGAACCAATGACAGTCTTAATTTGATAGTGCAAACCCAACACCTTACTAACTGTGCTAACCTGACTGTGCATACCAGACACACAATTTATCAGAGATTTAAGTGAATAAGCTACAGTGTCCAAGGTACTAAACATAACATATTCTATGGGGTGTCATAAGCAAGTCATTAGAATACTTTCCTACTAAATTTATAAGACATAAGCATTCAATATTTGAGTAAACAAAGAGAAAATAAAGCTATCTATTGGGTTTCACTAAAAAGTCCATTGGAAGACTTGACTATTGTTGTTAAAAGACATAGGCATTCATATTATAGAGCCACAAACCACACTAGTTAAATAAAAACATGATAACATAGGATTCGAACCAATGACAGTCTTAATTTGATAGTGCAAACCCAACACCTTACTAACTGTGCTAACCAGACTGTGCATACCAGATGCACAATTTATCAGAGATTTAAGTGAATAAGCTACAGTGTCCAAGGTACTAAACATAATATATTCTATGGGGTGTCATAAGCAAGTCATTAGAATACTTTCCTACTAAATTTATAAGACATAAGCATTCAATATTTGAGTAAACAAAGAGAAAATAAAGCTATCTATTGGGTTTCACTAAAAAGTCCATTGGAAGACTTGACTATTGTTGTTAAAAGACATAGGCATTCATATTATAGTGCCACAAACCACACTAGTTAAAAAAAACATGATAACATAGGATTCGAACCAGTGACAGACTTAATTTGATAGTGCAAACCCAACACCTTACTAACTGTGCTAACCAGACTGTGCATGCCTTACACACAATTTATCAGAGATTTAGGTGAATAAGCTACAGTGTCCAAGGTACTAAACATAATATATTCTATGGGGTGTCATAAGCAAGTCATTAGAATACTTTCCTACTAAATTTATAAGACATAAGCATTCAATATTTGAGTAAACAAAGAGAAAATAAAGCTATCTATTGGGTTTCACTAAAAAGTCCATTGGAAGACTTGACTATTGTTGTTAAAAGACATAGGCATTCATATTAT
The DNA here is from genome assembly GCF_028390025.1 of Pseudophryne corroboree. Classification (NCBI taxonomy): domain Eukaryota; kingdom Metazoa; phylum Chordata; class Amphibia; order Anura; family Myobatrachidae; genus Pseudophryne; species Pseudophryne corroboree. The sequence continues at coordinate 629,862,108 of NC_086445.1, forward strand.
AGAGCCACAAACCACACTAGTAAAATAAAAACAAGATAACATGGGATTCGAACCAATGACAGTCTTAATTTGATAGTGCAAACCCAACAACTTACTAACTGTGCTAACCAGACTGTGCATACTAGACACACAATTTATCAGAGATTTAAGTGAATAAGCTACAGTGTCCAAGGTACTAAACATAATATATTCTATGGGGTGTCATAAGCAAGTCATTAGAATACTTTCCTACTAAATTTATAAGACATAAGCATTCAATATTTGAGTAAACAAAGAGAAAATAAAGCTATCTATTGGGTTTCACTAAAAAGTCCATTGGAAGACTTGACTATTGTTGTTAAAAGACATAGGCATTCATATTATAGAGCCACAAACCACACTAGTAAAATAAAAACAAGATAACATGGGATTCGAACCAATGACAGTCTTAATTTGATAGTGCAAACCCAACAATTTACTAACTGTGCTAACCAGACTGTGCATACTAGACACACAATTTATCAGAGATTTAAGTGAATAAGCTACAGTGTCCAAGGTACTAAACATAATATATTCTATGGGGTGTCATAAGCAAGTCATTAGAATACTTTCCTACTAAATTTATAAGACATAAGCATTCAATATTTGAGTAAACAAAGAGAAAATAAAGCTATCTATTGGGTTTCACTAAAAAGTCCTTTGGAAGACTTGACTATTGTTGTTAAAAGACATAGGCATTCATATTATAGAGCCACAAACCACACTAGTAAAATAAAAACATGATAACATGGGACTCGAACCAATGACAGTCTTAATTTGATAGTGCAAACCCAACACCTTACTAACTGTGCTAACCAGACTGTGCATACCAGACACACAATTTATCAGAGATTTAAGTGAATAAGCTACAGTGTCCAAGGTACTAAACATAATATATTCTATGGGGTGTCATAAGCAAGTCATTAGAATACTTTCCTACTAAATTTATAAGACATAAGCATTCAATATTTGAGTAAACAAAGAGAAAATAAAGCTATCTATTGGGTTTCACTAAAAAGTCCATTGGAAGACTTGACTATTGTTGTTAAAAGACATAGGCATTCATATTATAGAGCCACACACTACACTAGTTAAATAAAAACATGATAACATAAGACTCGAACCAATGACAGTCTTAATTTGATAGTGCAAACCCAACACCTTACTAACTGTGCTAACCAGACTGTGCATACCAGACACACAATTTATCAGAGATTTAAGTGAATAAGCTACAGTGTCCAAGGTACTAAACATAATATATTCTATGGGGTGTCATAAGCAAGTCATTAGAATACTTTCCTACTAAATTTATAAGACATAAGCATTCAATATTTGAGTAAACAAAGAGAAAATAAAGCGATCTATTGGGTTTCACTAAAAAGTCCATTGGAAGACTTGACTATTGTTGTTAAAAGACATAGGCATTCATATTATAGAGCCACAAACCACACTAGTAAAATAAAAACAAGATAATATGGGATTCGAACCAATGACAGTCTTAATTTGATAGTGCAAACCCAACAACTTACTAACTGTGCTAACCAGACTGTGCATACTAGACACACAATTTATCAGAGATTTAAGTGAATAAGCTACAGTGTCCAAGGTACTAAACATAATATATTCTATGGGGTGTCATAAGCAAGTCATTAGAATACTTTCCTACTAAATTTATAAGACATAAGCATTCAATATTTGAGTAAACAAAGAGAAAATAAAGCTATCTATTGGGTTTCACTAAAAAGTCCTTTGGAAGACTTGACTATTGTTGTTAAAAGACATAGGCATTCATATTATAGAGCCACAAACCACACTAGTAAAATAAAAACATGATAACATGGGACTCGAACCAATGACAGTCTTAATTTGATAGTGCAAACCCAACACCTTACTAACTGTGCTAACCAGACTGTGCATACCAGACACACAATTTATCAGAGATTTAAGTGAATAAGCTACAGTGTCCAAGGTACTAAACATAATATATTCTATGGGGTGTCATAAGCAAGTCATTAGAATACTTTCCTACTAAATTTATAAGACATAAGCATTCAATATTTGAGTAAACAAAGAGAAAATAAAGCTATCTATTGGGTTTCACTAAAAAGTCCATTGGAAGACTTGACTATTGTTGTTAAAAGACATAGGCATTCATATTATAGAGCCACAAACCACACTAGTAAAATAAAAATATGATAACATGGGATTCGAACCAATGACAGTCTTAATTTGATAGTGCAAACCCAACACCTTACTAACTGTGCTAACCTGACTGTGCATACCAGACACACAATTTATCAGAGATTTAAGTGAATAAGCTACAGTGTCCAAGGTACTAAACATAACATATTCTATGGGGTGTCATAAGCAAGTCATTAGAATACTTTCCTACTAAATTTATAAGACATAAGCATTCAATATTTGAGTAAACAAAGAGAAAATAAAGCTATCTATTGGGTTTCACTAAAAAGTCCATTGGAAGACTTGACTATTGTTGTTAAAAGACATAGGCATTCATATTATAGAGCCACAAACCACACTAGTTAAATAAAAACATGATAACATAGGATTTGAACCAATGACAGTTTTAATTTGATAGTGCAAACCCAACACCTTACTAACTGTGCTAACCAGACTGTGCATACCAGACACACAATTTATCAGAGATTTAAGTGAATAAGCTACAGTGTCCAAGGTACTAAACATAATATATTCTATGGGGTCTCATAAGCAAGTCATTAGAATACTTTCCTACTAAATTTATAAGACATAAGCATTCAATATTTGAGTAAACAAAGAGAAAATAAAGCTATCTATTGGGTTTCACTAAAAAGTCCATTGGAAGACTTGACTATTGTTGTTAAAAGACATAGGCATTCATATTATAGTGCCACAAACCACACTAGTTAAATAAAAACATGATAACATAGGATTCGAACCAATGACAGACTTAATTTGACAGTGCAAACCCAACACCTTACTAACTGTGCTAACCAGACTGTGCATGCCTGACACACAATTTATCAGAGATTTAGGTGAATAAGCTACAGTGTCCAAGGTACTAAACATAATATATTCTATGGGGTGTCATAAGCAAGTCATTAGAATACTTTCCTACTAAATTTATAAGACATAAGCATTCAATATTTGAGTAAACAAAGAGAAAATAAAGCTATCTATTGGGTTTCACTAAAAAGTCCATTGGAAGACTTGACTATTGTTGTTAAAAGACATAGGCATTCATATTATAGAGCCACAAACCTCACTAGTAAAATAAAAACATGACAACATGGGATTCGAACCAATGACAGTCTTAATTTGATAGTGCAAACCCAACACCTTACTAACTGTGCTAACAAGACTGTGCATACCAGACACACAATTTATCAGAGATTTAAGTGAATAAGCTACAGTGTCCAAGGTACTAAACATAATATATTCTATGGGGTGTCATAAGCAAGTCATTAGAATACTTTCCTACTAAATTTATAAGACATAAGCATTTAATATTTGAGTAAACAAAGAGAAAATAAAGCTATCTATTGGGTTTCACTAAAAAGTCCATTGGAAGACTTGACTATTGTTGTTAAAAGACATAGGCATTCATATTATAGAGCCACAAACCACACTAGTAAAATAAAAACAAGATAACATGGGATTCGAACCAATGACAGTCTTAATTTGATAGTGCAAACCCAACAACTTACTAACTGTGCTAACCAGACTGTGCATACTAGACACAATTTATCAGAGATTTAAGTGAATAAGCTACAGTGTCCAAGGTACTAAACATAATATATTCTATGGGGTGTCATAAGCAAGTCATTAGAATACTTTCCTACTAAATTTATAAGACATAAGCATTCAATATTTGAGTAAACAAAGAGAAAATAAAGCTATCTATTGGGTTTCACTAAAAAGTCCTTTGGAAGACTTGACTATTGTTGTTAAAAGACATAGGCATTCATATTATAGAGCCACAAACCACACTAGTAAAATAAAAACATGATAACATGGGACTCGAACCAATGACAGTCTTAATTTGATAGTGCAAACCCAACACCTTACTAACTGTGCTAACCAGACTGTGCATACCAGACACACAATTTATCAGAGATTTAAGTGAATAAGCTACAGTGTCCAAGGTACTAAACATAATATATTCTATGGGGTGTCATAAGCAAGTCATTAGAATACTTTCCTACTAAATTTATAAGACATAAGCATTCAATATTTGAGTAAACAAAGAGAAAATAAAGCGATCTATTGGGTTTCACTAAAAAGTCCATTGGAAGACTTGACTATTGTTGTTAAAAGACATAGGCATTCATATTATAGAGCCACAAACCACACTAGTAAAATAAAAACATAACATGGGATTCGAACCAATGACAGTCTTAATTTGATAGTGCAAACCCAACACCTTACTAACTGTGCTAACCAGACTGTGCATACCAGACACACAATTTATCAGAGATTTAAGTGAATAAGCTACAGTGTCCAAGGTACTAAACATAATATATTCTATGGGGTGTCATAAGCAAGTCATTAGAATACTTTCCTACTAAATTTATAAGACATAAGCATTCAATATTTGAGTAAACAAAGAGAAAATAAAGCTATCTATTGGGTTTCACTAAAAAGTCCATTGGAAGACTTGACTATTGTTGTTAAAAGACATAGGCATTCATATTATAGAGCCACACACTACACTAGTTAAATAAAAACATGATAACATAAGATTCGAACCAATGACAGTCTTAATTTGATAGTGCAAACCCAACACCTTACTAACTGTGCTAACCAGACTGTGCATACCAGACACACAATTTATCAGAGATTTAAGTGAATAAGCTACAGTGTCCAAGGTACTAAACATAATATATTCTATGGGGTGTCATAAGCAAGTCATTAGAATACTTTCCTACTAAATTTATAAGACATAAGCATTCAATATTTGAGTAAACAAAGAGAAAATAAAGCGATCTATTGGGTTTCACTAAAAAGTCCATTGGAAGACTTGACTATTGTTGTTAAAAGACATAGGCATTCATATTATAGAGCCACAAACCACACTAGTAAAATAAAAACAAGATAACATGGGATTCGAACCAATGACAGTCTTAATTTGATAGTGCAAACCCAACAACTTACTAACTGTGCTAACCAGACTGTGCATACTAGACACACAATTTATCAGAGATTTAAGTGAATAAGCTACAGTGTCCAAGGTACTAAACATAATATATTCTATGGGGTGTCATAAGCAAGTCATTAGAATACTTTCCTACTAAATTTATAAGACATAAGCATTCAATATTTGAGTAAACAAAGAGAAAATAAAGCTATCTATTGGGTTTCACTAAAAAGTCCTTTGGAAGACTTGACTATTGTTGTTAAAAGACATAGGCATTCATATTATAGAGCCACAAACCACACTAGTAAAATAAAAACATGATAACATGGGACTCGAACCAATGACAGTCTTAATTTGATAGTGCAAACCCAACACCTTACTAACTGTGCTAACCAGACTGTGCATACCAGACACACAATTTATCAGAGATTTAAGTGAATAAGCTACAGTGTCCAAGGTACTAAACATAATATATTCTATGGGGTGTCATAAGCAAGTCATTAGAATACTTTCCTACTAAATTTATAAGACATAAGCATTCAATATTTGAGTAAACAAAGAGAAAATAGAGCTATCTATTGGGTTTCACTAAAAAGTCCATTGGAAGACTTGACTATTGTTGTTAAAAGACATAGGCATTCATATTATAGAGCCACAAACCACACTAGTAAAATAAAAATATGATAACATGGGATTCGAACCAATGACAGTCTTAATTTGATAGTGCAAACCCAACACCTTACTAACTGTGCTAACCTGACTGTGCATACCAGACACACAATTTATCAGAGATTTAAGTGAATAAGCTACAGTGTCCAAGGTACTAAACATAACATATTCTATGGGGTGTCATAAGCAAGTCATTAGAATACTTTCCTACTAAATTTATAAGACATAAGCATTCAATATTTGAGTAAACAAAGAGAAAATAAAGCTATCTATTGGGTTTCACTAAAAAGTCCATTGGAAGACTTGACTATTGTTGTTAAAAGACATAGGCATTCATATTATAGAGCCACAAACCACACTAGTTAAATAAAAACATGATAACATAGGATTTGAACCAATGACAGTTTTAATTTGATAGTGCAAACCCAACACCTTACTAACTGTGCTAACCAGACTGTGCATACCAGACACACAATTTATCAGAGATTTAAGTGAATAAGCTACAGTGTCCAAGGTACTAAACATAATATATTCTATGGGGTCTCATAAGCAAGTCATTAGAATACTTTCCTACTAAATTTATAAGACATAAGCATTCAATATTTGAGTAAACAAAGAGAAAATAAAGCTATCTATTGGGTTTCACTAAAAAGTCCATTGGAAGACTTGACTATTGTTGTTAAAAGACATAGGCATTCATATTATAGTGCCACAAACCACACTAGTTAAATAAAAACATGATAACATAGGATTCGAACCAATGACAGACTTAATTTGATAGTGCAAACCCAACACCTTACTAACTGTGCTAACCAGACTGTGCATGCCTGACACACAATTTATCAGAGATTTAGGTGAATAAGCTACAGTGTCCAAGGTACTAAACATAATATATTCTATGGGGTGTCATAAGCAAGTCATTAGAATACTTTCCTACTAAATTTATAAGACATAAGCATTCAATATTTGAGTAAACAAAGAGAAAATAAAGCTATCTATTGGGTTTCACTAAAAAGTCCATTGGAAGACTTGACTATTGTTGTTAAAAGACATAGGCATTCATATTATAGAGCCACAAACCTCACTAGTAAAATAAAAACATGACAACATGGGATTCGAACCAATGACAGTCTTAATTTGATAGTGCAAACCCAACACCTTACTAACTGTGCTAACAAGACTGTGCATACCAGACACACAATTTATCAGAGATTTAAGTGAATAAGCTACAGTGTCCAAGGTACTAAACATAATATATTCTATGGGGTGTCATAAGCAAGTCATTAGAATACTTTCCTACTAAATTTATAAGACATAAGCATTTAATTTTTGAGTAAACAAAGAGAAAATAAAGCTATCTATTGGGTTTCACTAAAAAGTCCATTGGAAGACTTGACTATTGTTGTTAAAAGACATAGGCATTCATATTATAGAGCCACAAACCACACTAGTAAAATAAAAACAAGATAACATGGGATTCGAACCAATGACAGTCTTAATTTGATAGTGCAAACCCAACAACTTACTAACTGTGCTAACCAGACTGTGCATACTAGACACAATTTATCAGAGATTTAAGTGAATAAGCTACAGTGTCCAAGGTACTAAACATAATATATTCTATGGGGTGTCATAAGCAAGTCATTAGAATACTTTCCTACTAAATTTATAAGACATAAGCATTCAATATTTGAGTAAACAAAGAGAAAATAAAGCTATCTATTGGGTTTCACTAAAAAGTCCTTTGGAAGACTTGACTATTGTTGTTAAAAGACATAGGCATTCATATTATAGAGCCACAAACCACACTAGTAAAATAAAAACATGATAACATGGGACTCGAACCAATGACAGTCTTAATTTGATAGTGCAAACCCAACACCTTACTAACTGTGCTAACCAGACTGTGCATACCAGACACACAATTTATCAGAGATTTAAGTGAATAAGCTACAGTGTCCAAGGTACTAAACATAATATATTCTATGGGGTGTCATAAGCAAGTCATTAGAATACTTTCCTACTAAATTTATAAGACATAAGCATTCAATATTTGAGTAAACAAAGAGAAAATAAAGCGATCTATTGGGTTTCACTAAAAAGTCCATTGGAAGACTTGACTATTGTTGTTAAAAGACATAGGCATTCATATTATAGAGCCACAAACCACACTAGTAAAATAAAAACATAACATGGGATTCGAACCAATGACAGTCTTAATTTGATAGTGCAAACCCAACACCTTACTAACTGTGCTAACCAGACTGTGCATACCAGACACACAATTTATCAGAGATTTAAGTGAATAAGCTACAGTGTCCAAGGTACTAAACATAATATATTCTATGGGGTGTCATAAGCAAGTCATTAGAATACTTTCCTACTAAATTTATAAGACATAAGCATTCAATATTTGAGTAAACAAAGAGAAAATAAAGCTATCTATTGGGTTTCACTAAAAAGTCCATTGGAAGACTTGACTATTGTTGTTAAAAGACATAGGCATTCATATTATAGAGCCACACACTACACTAGTTAAATAAAAACATGATAACATAAGATTCGAACCAATGACAGTCTTAATTTGATAGTGCAAACCCAACACCTTACTAACTGTGCTAACCAGACTGTGCATACCAGACACACAATTTATCAGAGATTTAAGTGAATAAGCTACAGTGTCCAAGGTACTAAACATAATATATTCTATGGGGTGTCATAAGCAAGTCATTAGAATACTTTCCTACTAAATTTATAAGACATAAGCATTCAATATTTGAGTAAACAAAGAGAAAATAAAGCGATCTATTGGGTTTCACTAAAAAGTCCATTGGAAGACTTGACTATTGTTGTTAAAAGACATAGGCATTCATATTATAGAGCCACAAACCACACTAGTAAAATAAAAACAAGATAACATGGGATTCGAACCAATGACAGTCTTAATTTGATAGTGCAAACCCAACAACTTACTAACTGTGCTAACCAGACTGTGCATACTAGACACACAATTTATCAGAGATTTAAGTGAATAAGCTACAGTGTCCAAGGTACTAAACATAATATATTCTATGGGGTGTCATAAGCAAGTCATTAGAATACTTTCCTACTAAATTTATAAGACATAAGCATTCAATATTTGAGTAAACAAAGAGAAAATAAAGCTATCTATTGGGTTTCACTAAAAAGTCCATTGGAAGACTTGACTATTGTTGTTAAAAGACATAGGCATTCATATTATAGAGCCACAAACCACACTAGTAAAATAAAAATATGATAACATGGGATTCGAACCAATGACAGTCTTAATTTGATAGTGCAAACCCAACACCTTACTAACTGTGCTAACCTGACTGTGCATACCAGACACACAATTTATCAGAGATTTAAGTGAATAAGCTACAGTGTCCAAGGTACTAAACATAACATATTCTATGGGGTGTCATAAGCAAGTCATTAGAATACTTTCCTACTAAATTTATAAGACATAAGCATTCAATATTTGAGTAAACAAAGAGAAAATAAAGCTATCTATTGGGTTTCACTAAAAAGTCCATTGGAAGACTTGACTATTGTTGTTAAAAGACATAGGCATTCATATTATAGAGCCACAAACCACACTAGTTAAATAAAAACATGATAACATAGGATTCGAACCAATGACAGTCTTAATTTGATAGTGCAAACCCAACACCTTACTAACTGTGCTAACCAGACTGTGCATACCAGATGCACAATTTATCAGAGATTTAAGTGAATAAGCTACAGTGTCCAAGGTACTAAACATAATATATTCTATGGGGTGTCATAAGCAAGTCATTAGAATACTTTCCTACTAAATTTATAAGACATAAGCATTCAATATTTGAGTAAACAAAGAGAAAATAAAGCTATCTATTGGGTTTCACTAAAAAGTCCATTGGAAGACTTGACTATTGTTGTTAAAAGACATAGGCATTCATATTATAGTGCCACAAACCACACTAGTTAAAAAAAACATGATAACATAGGATTCGAACCAGTGACAGACTTAATTTGATAGTGCAAACCCAACACCTTACTAACTGTGCTAACCAGACTGTGCATGCCTTACACACAATTTATCAGAGATTTAGGTGAATAAGCTACAGTGTCCAAGGTACTAAACATAATATATTCTATGGGGTGTCATAAGCAAGTCATTAGAATACTTTCCTACTAAATTTATAAGACATAAGCATTCAATATTTGAGTAAACAAAGAGAAAATAAAGCTATCTATTGGGTTTCACTAAAAAGTCCATTGGAAGACTTGACTATTGTTGTTAAAAGACATAGGCATTCATATTATAGAGCCACAAACCACACTAGTAAAATAAAAACAAGATAACATGGGATTCGAACCAATGACAGTCTTAATTTGATAGTGCAAACCCAACAACTTACTAACTGTGCTAACCAGACTGTGCATACTAGACACACAATTTATCAGAGATTTAAGTGAATAAGCTACAGTGTCCAAGGTACTAAACATAATATATTCTATGGGGTGTCATAAGCAAGTCATTAGAATACTTTCCTACTAAATTTATAAGACATAAGCATTCAATATTTGAGTAAACAAAGAGAAAATAAAGCTATCTATTGGGTTTCACTAAAAAGTCCATTGGAAGACTTGACTATTGTTGTTAAAAGACATAGGCATTCATATTATAGAGCCACAAACCACACTAGTAAAATAAAAACAAGATAACATGGGATTCGAACCAATGACAGTCTTAATTTGATAGTGCAAACCCAACAATTTACTAACTGTGCTAACCAGACTGTGCATACTAGACACACAATTTATCAGAGATTTAAGTGAATAAGCTACAGTGTCCAAGGTACTAAACATAATATATTCTATGGGGTGTCATAAGCAAGTCATTAGAATACTTTCCTACTAAATTTATAAGACATAAGCATTCAATATTTGAGTAAACAAAGAGAAAATAAAGCTATCTATTGGGTTTCACTAAAAAGTCCTTTGGAAGACTTGACTATTGTTGTTAAAAGACATAGGCATTCATATTATAGAGCCACAAACCACACTAGTAAAATAAAAACATGATAACATGGGACTCGAACCAATGACAGTCTTAATTTGATAGTGCAAACCCAACACCTTACTAACTGTGCTAACCAGACTGTGCATACCAGACACACAATTTATCAGAGATTTAAGTGAATAAGCTACAGTGTCCAAGGTACTAAACATAATATATTCTATGGGGTGTCATAAGCAAGTCATTAGAATACTTTCCTACTAAATTTATAAGACATAAGCATTCAATATTTGAGTAAACAAAGAGAAAATAAAGCTATCTATTGGGTTTCACTAAAAAGTCCATTGGAAGACTTGACTATTGTTGTTAAAAGACATAGGCATTCATATTATAGAGCCACACACTACACTAGTTAAATAAAAACATGATAACATAAGACTCGAACCAATGACAGTCTTAATTTGATAGTGCAAACCCAACACCTTACTAACTGTGCTAACCAGACTGTGCATACCAGACACACAATTTATCAGAGATTTAAGTGAATAAGCTACAGTGTCCAAGGTACTAAACATAATATATTCTATGGGGTGTCATAAGCAAGTCATTAGAATACTTTCCTACTAAATTTATAAGACATAAGCATTCAATATTTGAGTAAACAAAGAGAAAATAAAGCGATCTATTGGGTTTCACTAAAAAGTCCATTGGAAGACTTGACTATTGTTGTTAAAAGACATAGGCATTCATATTATAGAGCCACAAACCACACTAGTAAAATAAAAACAAGATAATATGGGATTCGAACCAATGACAGTCTTAATTTGATAGTGCAAACCCAACAACTTACTAACTGTGCTAACCAGACTGTGCATACTAGACACACAATTTATCAGAGATTTAAGTGAATAAGCTACAGTGTCCAAGGTACTAAACATAATATATTCTATGGGGTGTCATAAGCAAGTCATTAGAATACTTTCCTACTAAATTTATAAGACATAAGCATTCAATATTTGAGTAAACAAAGAGAAAATAAAGCTATCTATTGGGTTTCACTAAAAAGTCCTTTGGAAGACTTGACTATTGTTGTTAAAAGACATAGGCATTCATATTATAGAGCCACAAACCACACTAGTAAAATAAAAACATGATAACATGGGACTCGAACCAATGACAGTCTTAATTTGATAGTGCAAACCCAACACCTTACTAACTGTGCTAACCAGACTGTGCATACCAGACACACAATTTATCAGAGATTTAAGTGAATAAGCTACAGTGTCCAAGGTACTAAACATAATATATTCTATGGGGTGTCATAAGCAAGTCATTAGAATACTTTCCTACTAAATTTATAAGACATAAGCATTCAATATTTGAGTAAACAAAGAGAAAATAAAGCTATCTATTGGGTTTCACTAAAAAGTCCATTGGAAGACTTGACTATTGTTGTTAAAAGACATAGGCATTCATATTATAGAGCCACAAACCACACTAGTAAAATAAAAATATGATAACATGGGATTCGAACCAATGACAGTCTTAATTTGATAGTGCAAACCCAACACCTTACTAACTGTGCTAACCTGACTGTGCATACCAGACACACAATTTATCAGAGATTTAAGTGAATAAGCTACAGTGTCCAAGGTACTAAACATAACATATTCTATGGGGTGTCATAAGCAAGTCATTAGAATACTTTCCTACTAAATTTATAAGACATAAGCATTCAATATTTGAGTAAACAAAGAGAAAATAAAGCTATCTATTGGGTTTCACTAAAAAGTCCATTGGAAGACTTGACTATTGTTGTTAAAAGACATAGGCATTCATATTATAGAGCCACAAACCACACTAGTTAAATAAAAACATGATAACATAGGATTTGAACCAATGACAGTTTTAATTTGATAGTGCAAACCCAACACCTTACTAACTGTGCTAACCAGACTGTGCATACCAGACACACAATTTATCAGAGATTTAAGTGAATAAGCTACAGTGTCCAAGGTACTAAACATAATATATTCTATGGGGTCTCATAAGCAAGTCATTAGAATACTTTCCTACTAAATTTATAAGACATAAGCATTCAATATTTGAGTAAACAAAGAGAAAATAAAGCGATCTATTGGGTTTCACTAAAAAGTCCATTGGAAGACTTGACTATTGTTGTTAAAAGACATAGGCATTCATATTATAGAGCCACAAACCACACTAGTAAAATAAAAACAAGATAATATGGGATTCGAACCAATGACAGTCTTAATTTGATAGTGCAAACCCAACAACTTACTAACTGTGCTAACCAGACTGTGCATACTAGACACACAATTTATCAGAGATTTAAGTGAATAAGCTACAGTGTCCAAGGTACTAAACATAATATATTCTATGGGGTGTCATAAGCAAGTCATTAGAATACTTTCCTACTAAATTTATAAGACATAAGCATTCAATATTTGAGTAAACAAAGAGAAAATAAAGCTATCTATTGGGTTTCACTAAAAAGTCCTTTGGAAGACTTGACTATTGTTGTTAAAAGACATAGGCATTCATATTATAGAGCCACAAACCACACTAGTAAAATAAAAACATGATAACATGGGACTCGAACCAATGACAGTCTTAATTTGATAGTGCAAACCCAACACCTTACTAACTGTGCTAACCAGACTGTGCATACCAGACACACAATTTATCAGAGATTTAAGTGAATAAGCTACAGTGTCCAAGGTACTAAACATAATATATTCTATGGGGTGTCATAAGCAAGTCATTAGAATACTTTCCTACTAAATTTATAAGACATAAGCATTCAATATTTGAGTAAACAAAGAGAAAATAAAGCTATCTATTGGGTTTCACTAAAAAGTCCATTGGAAGACTTGACTATTGTTGTTAAAAGACATAGGCATTCATATTATAGAGCCACAAACCACACTAGTAAAATAAAAATATGATAACATGGGATTCGAACCAATGACAGTCTTAATTTGATAGTGCAAACCCAACACCTTACTAACTGTGCTAACCTGACTGTGCATACCAGACACACAATTTATCAGAGATTTAAGTGAATAAGCTACAGTGTCCAAGGTACTAAACATAACATATTCTATGGGGTGTCATAAGCAAGTCATTAGAATACTTTCCTACTAAATTTATAAGACATAAGCATTCAATATTTGAGTAAACAAAGAGAAAATAAAGCTATCTATTGGGTTTCACTAAAAAGTCCATTGGAAGACTTGACTATTGTTGTTAAAAGACATAGGCATTCATATTATAGAGCCACAAACCACACTAGTTAAATAAAAACATGATAACATAGGATTTGAACCAATGACAGTTTTAATTTGATAGTGCAAACCCAACACCTTACTAACTGTGCTAACCAGACTGTGCATACCAGACACACAATTTATCAGAGATTTAAGTGAATAAGCTACAGTGTCCAAGGTACTAAACATAATATATTCTATGGGGTCTCATAAGCAAGTCATTAGAATACTTTCCTACTAAATTTATAAGACATAAGCATTCAATATTTGAGTAAACAAAGAGAAAATAAAGCTATCTATTGGGTTTCACTAAAAAGTCCATTGGAAGACTTGACTATTGTTGTTAAAAGACATAGGCATTCATATTATAGTGCCACAAACCACACTAGTTAAATAAAAACATGATAACATAGGATTCGAACCAATGACAGACTTAATTTGACAGTGCAAACCCAACACCTTACTAACTGTGCTAACCAGACTGTGCATGCCTGACACACAATTTATCAGAGATTTAGGTGAATAAGCTACAGTGTCCAAGGTACTAAACATAATATATTCTATGGGGTGTCATAAGCAAGTCATTAGAATACTTTCCTACTAAATTTATAAGACATAAGCATTCAATATTTGAGTAAACAAAGAGAAAATAAAGCTATCTATTGGGTTTCACTAAAAAGTCCATTGGAAGACTTGACTATTGTTGTTAAAAGACATAGGCATTCATATTATAGAGCCACAAACCTCACTAGTAAAATAAAAACATGACAACATGGGATTCGAACCAATGACAGTCTTAATTTGATAGTGCAAACCCAACACCTTACTAACTGTGCTAACAAGACTGTGCATACCAGACACACAATTTATCAGAGATTTAAGTGAATAAGCTACAGTGTCCAAGGTACTAAACATAATATATTCTATGGGGTGTCATAAGCAAGTCATTAGAATACTTTCCTACTAAATTTATAAGACATAAGCATTTAATATTTGAGTAAACAAAGAGAAAATAAAGCTATCTATTGGGTTTCACTAAAAAGTCCATTGGAAGACTTGACTATTGTTGTTAAAAGACATAGGCATTCATATTATAGAGCCACAAACCACACTAGTAAAATAAAAACAAGATAACATGGGATTCGAACCAATGACAGTCTTAATTTGATAGTGCAAACCCAACAACTTACTAACTGTGCTAACCAGACTGTGCATACTAGACACAATTTATCAGAGATTTAAGTGAATAAGCTACAGTGTCCAAGGTACTAAACATAATATATTCTATGGGGTGTCATAAGCAAGTCATTAGAATACTTTCCTACTAAATTTATAAGACATAAGCATTCAATATTTGAGTAAACAAAGAGAAAATAAAGCTATCTATTGGGTTTCACTAAAAAGTCCTTTGGAAGACTTGACTATTGTTGTTAAAAGACATAGGCATTCATATTATAGAGCCACAAACCACACTAGTAAAATAAAAACATGATAACATGGGACTCGAACCAATGACAGTCTTAATTTGATAGTGCAAACCCAACACCTTACTAACTGTGCTAACCAGACTGTGCATACCAGACACACAATTTATCAGAGATTTAAGTGAATAAGCTACAGTGTCCAAGGTACTAAACATAATATATTCTATGGGGTGTCATAAGCAAGTCATTAGAATACTTTCCTACTAAATTTATAAGACATAAGCATTCAATATTTGAGTAAACAAAGAGAAAATAAAGCGATCTATTGGGTTTCACTAAAAAGTCCATTGGAAGACTTGACTATTGTTGTTAAAAGACATAGGCATTCATATTATAGAGCCACAAACCACACTAGTAAAATAAAAACATAACATGGGATTCGAACCAATGACAGTCTTAATTTGATAGTGCAAACCCAACACCTTACTAACTGTGCTAACCAGACTGTGCATACCAGACACACAATTTATCAGAGATTTAAGTGAATAAGCTACAGTGTCCAAGGTACTAAACATAATATATTCTATGGGGTGTCATAAGCAAGTCATTAGAATACTTTCCTACTAAATTTATAAGACATAAGCATTCAATATTTGAGTAAACAAAGAGAAAATAAAGCTATCTATTGGGTTTCACTAAAAAGTCCATTGGAAGACTTGACTATTGTTGTTAAAAGACATAGGCATTCATATTATAGAGCCACACACTACACTAGTTAAATAAAAACATGATAACATAAGATTCGAACCAATGACAGTCTTAATTTGATAGTGCAAACCCAACACCTTACTAACTGTGCATACCAGACACACAATTTATCAGAGATTTAAGTGAATAAGCTACAGTGTCCAAGGTACTAAACATAATATATTCTATGGGGTGTCATAAGCAAGTCATTAGAATACTTTCCTACTAAATTTATAAGACATAAGCATTCAATATTTGAGTAAACAAAGAGAAAATAAAGCGATCTATTGGGTTTCACTAAAAAGTCCATTGGAAGACTTGACTATTGTTGTTAAAAGACATAGGCATTCATATTATAGAGCCACAAACCACACTAGTAAAATAAAAACAAGATAACATGGGATTCGAACCAATGACAGTCTTAATTTGATAGTGCAAACCCAACAACTTACTAACTGTGCTAACCAGACTGTGCATACTAGACACACAATTTATCAGAGATTTAAGTGAATAAGCTACAGTGTCCAAGGTACTAAACATAATATATTCTATGGGGTGTCATAAGCAAGTCATTAGAATACTTTCCTACTAAATTTATAAGACATAAGCATTCAATATTTGAGTAAACAAAGAGAAAATAAAGCTATCTATTGGGTTTCACTAAAAAGTCCTTTGGAAGACTTGACTATTGTTGTTAAAAGACATAGGCATTCATATTATAGAGCCACAAACCACACTAGTAAAATAAAAACATGATAACATGGGACTCGAACCAATGACAGTCTTAATTTGATAGTGCAAACCCAACACCTTACTAACTGTGCTAACCAGACTGTGCATACCAGACACACAATTTATCAGAGATTTAAGTGAATAAGCTACAGTGTCCAAGGTACTAAACATAATATATTCTATGGGGTGTCATAAGCAAGTCATTAGAATACTTTCCTACTAAATTTATAAGACATAAGCATTCAATATTTGAGTAAACAAAGAGAAAATAGAGCTATCTATTGGGTTTCACTAAAAAGTCCATTGGAAGACTTGACTATTGTTGTTAAAAGACATAGGCATTCATATTATAGAGCCACAAACCACACTAGTAAAATAAAAATATGATAACATGGGATTCGAACCAATGACAGTCTTAATTTGATAGTGCAAACCCAACACCTTACTAACTGTGCTAACCTGACTGTGCATACCAGACACACAATTTATCAGAGATTTAAGTGAATAAGCTACAGTGTCCAAGGTACTAAACATAACATATTCTATGGGGTGTCATAAGCAAGTCATTAGAATACTTTCCTACTAAATTTATAAGACATAAGCATTCAATATTTGAGTAAACAAAGAGAAAATAAAGCTATCTATTGGGTTTCACTAAAAAGTCCATTGGAAGACTTGACTATTGTTGTTAAAAGACATAGGCATTCATATTATAGAGCCACAAACCACACTAGTTAAATAAAAACATGATAACATAGGATTTGAACCAATGACAGTTTTAATTTGATAGTGCAAACCCAACACCTTACTAACTGTGCTAACCAGACTGTGCATACCAGACACACAATTTATCAGAGATTTAAGTGAATAAGCTACAGTGTCCAAGGTACTAAACATAATATATTCTATGGGGTCTCATAAGCAAGTCATTAGAATACTTTCCTACTAAATTTATAAGACATAAGCATTCAATATTTGAGTAAACAAAGAGAAAATAAAGCTATCTATTGGGTTTCACTAAAAAGTCCATTGGAAGACTTGACTATTGTTGTTAAAAGACATAGGCATTCATATTATAGTGCCACAAACCACACTAGTTAAATAAAAACATGATAACATAGGATTCGAACCAATGACAGACTTAATTTGATAGTGCAAACCCAACACCTTACTAACTGTGCTAACCAGACTGTGCATGCCTGACACACAATTTATCAGAGATTTAGGTGAATAAGCTACAGTGTCCAAGGTACTAAACATAATATATTCTATGGGGTGTCATAAGCAAGTCATTAGAATACTTTCCTACTAAATTTATAAGACATAAGCATTCAATATTTGAGTAAACAAAGAGAAAATAAAGCTATCTATTGGGTTTCACTAAAAAGTCCATTGGAAGACTTGACTATTGTTGTTAAAAGACATAGGCATTCATATTATAGAGCCACAAACCTCACTAGTAAAATAAAAACATGACAACATGGGATTCGAACCAATGACAGTCTTAATTTGATAGTGCAAACCCAACACCTTACTAACTGTGCTAACAAGACTGTGCATACCAGACACACAATTTATCAGAGATTTAAGTGAATAAGCTACAGTGTCCAAGGTACTAAACATAATATATTCTATGGGGTGTCATAAGCAAGTCATTAGAATACTTTCCTACTAAATTTATAAGACATAAGCATTTAATTTTTGAGTAAACAAAGAGAAAATAAAGCTATCTATTGGGTTTCACTAAAAAGTCCATTGGAAGACTTGACTATTGTTGTTAAAAGACATAGGCATTCATATTATAGAGCCACAAACCACACTAGTAAAATAAAAACAAGATAACATGGGATTCGAACCAATGACAGTCTTAATTTGATAGTGCAAACCCAACAACTTACTAACTGTGCTAACCAGACTGTGCATACTAGACACAATTTATCAGAGATTTAAGTGAATAAGCTACAGTGTCCAAGGTACTAAACATAATATATTCTATGGGGTGTCATAAGCAAGTCATTAGAATACTTTCCTACTAAATTTATAAGACATAAGCATTCAATATTTGAGTAAACAAAGAGAAAATAAAGCTATCTATTGGGTTTCACTAAAAAGTCCTTTGGAAGACTTGACTATTGTTGTTAAAAGACATAGGCATTCATATTATAGAGCCACAAACCACACTAGTAAAATAAAAACATGATAACATGGGACTCGAACCAATGACAGTCTTAATTTGATAGTGCAAACCCAACACCTTACTAACTGTGCTAACCAGACTGTGCATACCAGACACACAATTTATCAGAGATTTAAGTGAATAAGCTACAGTGTCCAAGGTACTAAACATAATATATTCTATGGGGTGTCATAAGCAAGTCATTAGAATACTTTCCTACTAAATTTATAAGACATAAGCATTCAATATTTGAGTAAACAAAGAGAAAATAAAGCGATCTATTGGGTTTCACTAAAAAGTCCATTGGAAGACTTGACTATTGTTGTTAAAAGACATAGGCATTCATATTATAGAGCCACAAACCACACTAGTAAAATAAAAACATAACATGGGATTCGAACCAATGACAGTCTTAATTTGATAGTGCAAACCCAACACCTTACTAACTGTGCTAACCAGACTGTGCATACCAGACACACAATTTATCAGAGATTTAAGTGAATAAGCTACAGTGTCCAAGGTACTAAACATAATATATTCTATGGGGTGTCATAAGCAAGTCATTAGAATACTTTCCTACTAAATTTATAAGACATAAGCATTCAATATTTGAGTAAACAAAGAGAAAATAAAGCTATCTATTGGGTTTCACTAAAAAGTCCATTGGAAGACTTGACTATTGTTGTTAAAAGACATAGGCATTCATATTATAGAGCCACACACTACACTAGTTAAATAAAAACATGATAACATAAGATTCGAACCAATGACAGTCTTAATTTGATAGTGCAAACCCAACACCTTACTAACTGTGCTAACCAGACTGTGCATACCAGACACACAATTTATCAGAGATTTAAGTGAATAAGCTACAGTGTCCAAGGTACTAAACATAATATATTCTATGGGGTGTCATAAGCAAGTCATTAGAATACTTTCCTACTAAATTTATAAGACATAAGCATTCAATATTTGAGTAAACAAAGAGAAAATAAAGCGATCTATTGGGTTTCACTAAAAAGTCCATTGGAAGACTTGACTATTGTTGTTAAAAGACATAGGCATTCATATTATAGAGCCACAAACCACACTAGTAAAATAAAAACAAGATAACATGGGATTCGAACCAATGACAGTCTTAATTTGATAGTGCAAACCCAACAACTTACTAACTGTGCTAACCAGACTGTGCATACTAGACACACAATTTATCAGAGATTTAAGTGAATAAGCTACAGTGTCCAAGGTACTAAACATAATATATTCTATGGGGTGTCATAAGCAAGTCATTAGAATACTTTCCTACTAAATTTATAAGACATAAGCATTCAATATTTGAGTAAACAAAGAGAAAATAAAGCTATCTATTGGGTTTCACTAAAAAGTCCATTGGAAGACTTGACTATTGTTGTTAAAAGACATAGGCATTCATATTATAGAGCCACAAACCACACTAGTAAAATAAAAATATGATAACATGGGATTCGAACCAATGACAGTCTTAATTTGATAGTGCAAACCCAACACCTTACTAACTGTGCTAACCTGACTGTGCATACCAGACACACAATTTATCAGAGATTTAAGTGAATAAGCTACAGTGTCCAAGGTACTAAACATAACATATTCTATGGGGTGTCATAAGCAAGTCATTAGAATACTTTCCTACTAAATTTATAAGACATAAGCATTCAATATTTGAGTAAACAAAGAGAAAATAAAGCTATCTATTGGGTTTCACTAAAAAGTCCATTGGAAGACTTGACTATTGTTGTTAAAAGACATAGGCATTCATATTATAGAGCCACAAACCACACTAGTTAAATAAAAACATGATAACATAGGATTCGAACCAATGACAGTCTTAATTTGATAGTGCAAACCCAACACCTTACTAACTGTGCTAACCAGACTGTGCATACCAGATGCACAATTTATCAGAGATTTAAGTGAATAAGCTACAGTGTCCAAGGTACTAAACATAATATATTCTATGGGGTGTCATAAGCAAGTCATTAGAATACTTTCCTACTAAATTTATAAGACATAAGCATTCAATATTTGAGTAAACAAAGAGAAAATAAAGCTATCTATTGGGTTTCACTAAAAAGTCCATTGGAAGACTTGACTATTGTTGTTAAAAGACATAGGCATTCATATTATAGTGCCACAAACCACACTAGTTAAAAAAAACATGATAACATAGGATTCGAACCAGTGACAGACTTAATTTGATAGTGCAAACCCAACACCTTACTAACTGTGCTAACCAGACTGTGCATGCCTTACACACAATTTATCAGAGATTTAGGTGAATAAGCTACAGTGTCCAAGGTACTAAACATAATATATTCTATGGGGTGTCATAAGCAAGTCATTAGAATACTTTCCTACTAAATTTATAAGACATAAGCATTCAATATTTGAGTAAACAAAGAGAAAATAAAGCTATCTATTGGGTTTCACTAAAAAGTCCATTGGAAGACTTGACTATTGTTGTTAAAAGACATAGGCATTCATATTATAGAGCCACAAACCACACTAGTAAAATAAAAACAAGATAACATGGGATTCGAACCAATGACAGTCTTAATTTGATAGTGCAAACCCAACAACTTACTAACTGTGCTAACCAGACTGTGCATACTAGACACACAATTTATCAGAGATTTAAGTGAATAAGCTACAGTGTCCAAGGTACTAAACATAATATATTCTATGGGGTGTCATAAGCAAGTCATTAGAATACTTTCCTACTAAATTTATAAGACATAAGCATTCAATATTTGAGTAAACAAAGAGAAAATAAAGCTATCTATTGGGTTTCACTAAAAAGTCCATTGGAAGACTTGACTATTGTTGTTAAAAGACATAGGCATTCATATTATAGAGCCACAAACCACACTAGTAAAATAAAAACAAGATAACATGGGATTCGAACCAATGACAGTCTTAATTTGATAGTGCAAACCCAACAATTTACTAACTGTGCTAACCAGACTGTGCATACTAGACACACAATTTATCAGAGATTTAAGTGAATAAGCTACAGTGTCCAAGGTACTAAACATAATATATTCTATGGGGTGTCATAAGCAAGTCATTAGAATACTTTCCTACTAAATTTATAAGACATAAGCATTCAATATTTGAGTAAACAAAGAGAAAATAAAGCTATCTATTGGGTTTCACTAAAAAGTCCTTTGGAAGACTTGACTATTGTTGTTAAAAGACATAGGCATTCATATTATAGAGCCACAAACCACACTAGTAAAATAAAAACATGATAACATGGGACTCGAACCAATGACAGTCTTAATTTGATAGTGCAAACCCAACACCTTACTAACTGTGCTAACCAGACTGTGCATACCAGACACACAATTTATCAGAGATTTAAGTGAATAAGCTACAGTGTCCAAGGTACTAAACATAATATATTCTATGGGGTGTCATAAGCAAGTCATTAGAATACTTTCCTACTAAATTTATAAGACATAAGCATTCAATATTTGAGTAAACAAAGAGAAAATAAAGCTATCTATTGGGTTTCACTAAAAAGTCCATTGGAAGACTTGACTATTGTTGTTAAAAGACATAGGCATTCATATTATAGAGCCACACACTACACTAGTTAAATAAAAACATGATAACATAAGACTCGAACCAATGACAGTCTTAATTTGATAGTGCAAACCCAACACCTTACTAACTGTGCTAACCAGACTGTGCATACCAGACACACAATTTATCAGAGATTTAAGTGAATAAGCTACAGTGTCCAAGGTACTAAACATAATATATTCTATGGGGTGTCATAAGCAAGTCATTAGAATACTTTCCTACTAAATTTATAAGACATAAGCATTCAATATTTGAGTAAACAAAGAGAAAATAAAGCGATCTATTGGGTTTCACTAAAAAGTCCATTGGAAGACTTGACTATTGTTGTTAAAAGACATAGGCATTCATATTATAGAGCCACAAACCACACTAGTAAAATAAAAACAAGATAATATGGGATTCGAACCAATGACAGTCTTAATTTGATAGTGCAAACCCAACAACTTACTAACTGTGCTAACCAGACTGTGCATACTAGACACACAATTTATCAGAGATTTAAGTGAATAAGCTACAGTGTCCAAGGTACTAAACATAATATATTCTATGGGGTGTCATAAGCAAGTCATTAGAATACTTTCCTACTAAATTTATAAGACATAAGCATTCAATATTTGAGTAAACAAAGAGAAAATAAAGCTATCTATTGGGTTTCACTAAAAAGTCCATTGGAAGACTTGACTATTGTTGTTAAAAGACATAGGCATTCATATTATAGAGCCACAAACCACACTAGTAAAATAAAAATATGATAACATGGGATTCGAACCAATGACAGTCTTAATTTGATAGTGCAAACCCAACACCTTACTAACTGTGCTAACCTGACTGTGCATACCAGACACACAATTTATCAGAGATTTAAGTGAATAAGCTACAGTGTCCAAGGTACTAAACATAACATATTCTATGGGGTGTCATAAGCAAGTCATTAGAATACTTTCCTACTAAATTTATAAGACATAAGCATTCAATATTTGAGTAAACAAAGAGAAAATAAAGCTATCTATTGGGTTTCACTAAAAAGTCCATTGGAAGACTTGACTATTGTTGTTAAAAGACATAGGCATTCATATTATAGAGCCACAAACCACACTAGTTAAATAAAAACATGATAACATAGGATTTGAACCAATGACAGTTTTAATTTGATAGTGCAAACCCAACACGTTACTAACTGTGCTAACCAGACTGTGCATACCAGACACACAATTTATCAGAGATTTAAGTGAATAAGCTACAGTGTCCAAGGTACTAAACATAATATATTCTATGGGGTCTCATAAGCAAGTCATTAGAATACTTTCCTACTAAATTTATAAGACATAAGCATTCAATATTTGAGTAAACAAAGAGAAAATAAAGCTATCTATTGGGTTTCACTAAAAAGTCCATTGGAAGACTTGACTATTGTTGTTAAAAGACATAGGCATTCATATTATAGTGCCACAAACCACACTAGTTAAATAAAAACATGATAACATAGGATTCGAACCAATGACAGACTTAATTTGACAGTGCAAACCCAACACCTTACTAACTGTGCTAACCAGACTGTGCATGCCTGACACACAATTTATCAGAGATTTAGGTGAATAAGCTACAGTGTCCAAGGTACTAAACATAATATATTCTATGGGGTGTCATAAGCAAGTCATTAGAATACTTTCCTACTAAATTTATAAGACATAAGCATTCAATATTTGAGTAAACAAAGAGAAAATAAAGCTATCTATTGGGTTTCACTAAAAAGTCCATTGGAAGACTTGACTATTGTTGTTAAAAGACATAGGCATTCATATTATAGAGCCACAAACCTCACTAGTAAAATAAAAACATGACAACATGGGATTCGAACCAATGACAGTCTTAATTTGATAGTGCAAACCCAACACCTTACTAACTGTGCTAACAAGACTGTGCATACCAGACACACAATTTATCAGAGATTTAAGTGAATAAGCTACAGTGTCCAAGGTACTAAACATAATATATTCTATGGGGTGTCATAAGCAAGTCATTAGAATACTTTCCTACTAAATTTATAAGACATAAGCATTTAATATTTGAGTAAACAAAGAGAAAATAAAGCTATCTATTGGGTTTCACTAAAAAGTCCATTGGAAGACTTGACTATTGTTGTTAAAAGACATAGGCATTCATATTATAGAGCCACAAACCACACTAGTAAAATAAAAACAAGATAACATGGGATTCGAACCAATGACAGTCTTAATTTGATAGTGCAAACCCAACAACTTACTAACTGTGCTAACCAGACTGTGCATACTAGACACAATTTATCAGAGATTTAAGTGAATAAGCTACAGTGTCCAAGGTACTAAACATAATATATTCTATGGGGTGTCATAAGCAAGTCATTAGAATACTTTCCTACTAAATTTATAAGACATAAGCATTCAATATTTGAGTAAACAAAGAGAAAATAAAGCTATCTATTGGGTTTCACTAAAAAGTCCTTTGGAAGACTTGACTATTGTTGTTAAAAGACATAGGCATTCATATTATAGAGCCACAAACCACACTAGTAAAATAAAAACATGATAACATGGGACTCG
This sequence comes from Pseudophryne corroboree, assembly GCF_028390025.1. NCBI lineage: Eukaryota > Metazoa > Chordata > Amphibia > Anura > Myobatrachidae > Pseudophryne > Pseudophryne corroboree. The sequence continues at coordinate 629,887,530 of NC_086445.1, forward strand.
AACCAATGACAGTCTTAATTTGATAGTGCAAACCCAACACCTTACTAACTGTGCTAACCAGACTGTGCATACCAGACACACAATTTATCAGAGATTTAAGTGAATAAGCTACAGTGTCCAAGGTACTAAACATAATATATTCTATGGGGTGTCATAAGCAAGTCATTAGAATACTTTCCTACTAAATTTATAAGACATAAGCATTCAATATTTGAGTAAACAAAGAGAAAATAAAGCGATCTATTGGGTTTCACTAAAAAGTCCATTGGAAGACTTGACTATTGTTGTTAAAAGACATAGGCATTCATATTATAGAGCCACAAACCACACTAGTAAAATAAAAACATAACATGGGATTCGAACCAATGACAGTCTTAATTTGATAGTGCAAACCCAACACCTTACTAACTGTGCTAACCAGACTGTGCATACCAGACACACAATTTATCAGAGATTTAAGTGAATAAGCTACAGTGTCCAAGGTACTAAACATAATATATTCTATGGGGTGTCATAAGCAAGTCATTAGAATACTTTCCTACTAAATTTATAAGACATAAGCATTCAATATTTGAGTAAACAAAGAGAAAATAAAGCTATCTATTGGGTTTCACTAAAAAGTCCATTGGAAGACTTGACTATTGTTGTTAAAAGACATAGGCATTCATATTATAGAGCCACACACTACACTAGTTAAATAAAAACATGATAACATAAGATTCGAACCAATGACAGTCTTAATTTGATAGTGCAAACCCAACACCTTACTAACTGTGCTAACCAGACTGTGCATACCAGACACACAATTTATCAGAGATTTAAGTGAATAAGCTACAGTGTCCAAGGTACTAAACATAATATATTCTATGGGGTGTCATAAGCAAGTCATTAGAATACTTTCCTACTAAATTTATAAGACATAAGCATTCAATATTTGAGTAAACAAAGAGAAAATAAAGCGATCTATTGGGTTTCACTAAAAAGTCCATTGGAAGACTTGACTATTGTTGTTAAAAGACATAGGCATTCATATTATAGAGCCACAAACCACACTAGTAAAATAAAAACAAGATAAAATGGGATTCGAACCAATGACAGTCTTAATTTGATAGTGCAAACCCAACAACTTACTAACTGTGCTAACCAGACTGTGCATACTAGACACAATTTATCAGAGATTTAAGTGAATAAGCTACAGTGTCCAAGGTACTAAACATAATATATTCTATGGGGTGTCATAAGCAAGTCATTAGAATACTTTCCTACTAAATTTATAAGACATAAGCATTCAATATTTGAGTAAACAAAGAGAAAATAAAGCTATCTATTGGGTTTCACTAAAAAGTCCTTTGGAAGACTTGACTATTGTTGTTAAAAGACATAGGCATTCATATTATAGAGCCACAAACCACACTAGTAAAATAAAAACATGATAACATGGGACTCGAACCAATGACAGTCTTAATTTGATAGTGCAAACCCAACACCTTACTAACTGTGCTAACCAGACTGTGCATACCAGACACACAATTTATCAGAGATTTAAGTGAATAAGCTACAGTGTCCAAGGTACTAAACATAATATATTCTATGGGGTGTCATAAGCAAGTCATTAGAATACTTTCCTACTAAATTTATAAGACATAAGCATTCAATATTTGAGTAAACAAAGAGAAAATAAAGCTATCTATTGGGTTTCACTAAAAAGTCCATTGGAAGACTTGACTATTGTTGTTAAAAGACATAGGCATTCATATTATAGAGCCACAAACCACACTAGTAAAATAAAAATATGATAACATGGGATTCGAACCAATGACAGTCTTAATTTGATAGTGCAAACCCAACACCTTACTAACTGTGCTAACCTGACTGTGCATACCAGACACACAATTTATCAGAGATTTAAGTGAATAAGCTACAGTGTCCAAGGTACTAAACATAACATATTCTATGGGGTGTCATAAGCAAGTCATTAGAATACTTTCCTACTAAATTTATAAGACATAAGCATTCAATATTTGAGTAAACAAAGAGAAAATAAAGCTATCTATTGGGTTTCACTAAAAAGTCCATTGGAAGACTTGACTATTGTTGTTAAAAGACATAGGCATTCATATTATAGAGCCACAAACCACACTAGTTAAATAAAAACATGATAACATAGGATTCGAACCAATGACAGTCTTAATTTGATAGTGCAAACCCAACACCTTACTAACTGTGCTAACCAGACTGTGCATACCAGATGCACAATTTATCAGAGATTTAAGTGAATAAGCTACAGTGTCCAAGGTACTAAACATAATATATTCTATGGGGTGTCATAAGCAAGTCATTAGAATACTTTCCTACTAAATTTATAAGACATAAGCATTCAATATTTGAGTAAACAAAGAGAAAATAAAGCTATCTATTGGGTTTCACTAAAAAGTCCATTGGAAGACTTGACTATTGTTGTTAAAAGACATAGGCATTCATATTATAGTGCCACAAACCACACTAGTTAAAAAAAACATGATAACATAGGATTCGAACCAGTGACAGACTTAATTTGATAGTGCAAACCCAACACCTTACTAACTGTGCTAACCAGACTGTGCATGCCTTACACACAATTTATCAGAGATTTAGGTGAATAAGCTACAGTGTCCAAGGTACTAAACATAATATATTCTATGGGGTGTCATAAGCAAGTCATTAGAATACTTTCCTACTAAATTTATAAGACATAAGCATTCAATATTTGAGTAAACAAAGAGAAAATAAAGCTATCTATTGGGTTTCACTAAAAAGTCCATTGGAAGACTTGACTATTGTTGTTAAAAGACATAGGCATTCATATTATAGAGCCACAAACCACACTAGTAAAATAAAAACAAGATAACATGGGATTCGAACCAATGACAGTCTTAATTTGATAGTGCAAACCCAACAACTTACTAACTGTGCTAACCAGACTGTGCATACTAGACACACAATTTATCAGAGATTTAAGTGAATAAGCTACAGTGTCCAAGGTACTAAACATAATATATTCTATGGGGTGTCATAAGCAAGTCATTAGAATACTTTCCTACTAAATTTATAAGACATAAGCATTTAATATTTGAGTAAACAAAGAGAAAATAAAGCTATCTATTGGGTTTCACTAAAAAGTCCATTGGAAGACTTGACTATTGTTGTTAAAAGACATAGGCATTCATATTATAGAGCCACAAACCACACTAGTAAAATAAAAACAAGATAACATGGGATTCGAACCAATGACAGTCTTAATTTGATAGTGCAAACCCAACAACTTACTAACTGTGCTAACCAGACTGTGCATACTAGACACAATTTATCAGAGATTTAAGTGAATAAGCTACAGTGTCCAAGGTACTAAACATAATATATTCTATGGGGTGTCATAAGCAAGTCATTAGAATACTTTCCTACTAAATTTATAAGACATAAGCATTCAATATTTGAGTAAACAAAGAGAAAATAAAGCTATCTATTGGGTTTCACTAAAAAGTCCTTTGGAAGACTTGACTATTGTTGTTAAAAGACATAGGCATTCATATTATAGAGCCACAAACCACACTAGTAAAATAAAAACATGATAACATGGGACTCGAACCAATGACAGTCTTAATTTGATAGTGCAAACCCAACACCTTACTAACTGTGCTAACCAGACTGTGCATACCAGACACACAATTTATCAGAGATTTAAGTGAATAAGCTACAGTGTCCAAGGTACTAAACATAATATATTCTATGGGGTGTCATAAGCAAGTCATTAGAATACTTTCCTACTAAATTTATAAGACATAAGCATTCAATATTTGAGTAAACAAAGAGAAAATAAAGCGATCTATTGGGTTTCACTAAAAAGTCCATTGGAAGACTTGACTATTGTTGTTAAAAGACATAGGCATTCATATTATAGAGCCACAAACCACACTAGTAAAATAAAAACATAACATGGGATTCGAACCAATGACAGTCTTAATTTGATAGTGCAAACCCAACACCTTACTAACTGTGCTAACCAGACTGTGCATACCAGACACACAATTTATCAGAGATTTAAGTGAATAAGCTACAGTGTCCAAGGTACTAAACATAATATATTCTATGGGGTGTCATAAGCAAGTCATTAGAATACTTTCCTACTAAATTTATAAGACATAAGCATTCAATATTTGAGTAAACAAAGAGAAAATAAAGCTATCTATTGGGTTTCACTAAAAAGTCCTTTGGAAGACTTGACTATTGTTGTTAAAAGACATAGGCATTCATATTATAGAGCCACAAACCACACTAGTAAAATAAAAACATGATAACATGGGACTCGAACCAATGACAGTCTTAATTTGATAGTGCAAACCCAACACCTTACTAACTGTGCTAACCAGACTGTGCATACCAGACACACAATTTATCAGAGATTTAAGTGAATAAGCTACAGTGTCCAAGGTACTAAACATAATATATTCTATGGGGTGTCATAAGCAAGTCATTAGAATACTTTCCTACTAAATTTATAAGACATAAGCATTCAATATTTGAGTAAACAAAGAGAAAATAAAGCTATCTATTGGGTTTCACTAAAAAGTCCATTGGAAGACTTGACTATTGTTGTTAAAAGACATAGGCATTCATATTATAGAGCCACAAACCACACTAGTAAAATAAAAATATGATAACATGGGATTCGAACCAATGACAGTCTTAATTTGATAGTGCAAACCCAACACCTTACTAACTGTGCTAACCTGACTGTGCATACCAGACACACAATTTATCAGAGATTTAAGTGAATAAGCTACAGTGTCCAAGGTACTAAACATAACATATTCTATGGGGTGTCATAAGCAAGTCATTAGAATACTTTCCTACTAAATTTATAAGACATAAGCATTCAATATTTGAGTAAACAAAGAGAAAATAAAGCTATCTATTGGGTTTCACTAAAAAGTCCATTGGAAGACTTGACTATTGTTGTTAAAAGACATAGGCATTCATATTATAGAGCCACAAACCACACTAGTTAAATAAAAACATGATAACATAGGATTTGAACCAATGACAGTTTTAATTTGATAGTGCAAACCCAACACCTTACTAACTGTGCTAACCAGACTGTGCATACCAGACGCACAATTTATCAGAGATTTAAGTGAATAAGCTACAGTGTCCAAGGTACTAAACATAATATATTCTATGGGGTCTCATAAGCAAGTCATTAGAATACTTTCCTACTAAATTTATAAGACATAAGCATTCAATATTTGAGTAAACAAAGAGAAAATAAAGCTATCTATTGGGTTTCACTAAAAAGTCCATTGGAAGACTTGACTATTGTTGTTAAAAGACATAGGCATTCATATTATAGTGCCACAAACCACACTAGTTAAATAAAAACATGATAACATAGGATTCGAACCAATGACAGACTTAATTTGATAGTGCAAACCCAACACCTTACTAACTGTGCTAACCAGACTGTGCATGCCTGACACACAATTTATCAGAGATTTAGGTGAATAAGCTACAGTGTCCAAGGTACTAAACATAATATATTCTATGGGGTGTCATAAGCAAGTCATTAGAATACTTTCCTACTAAATTTATAAGACATAAGCATTCAATATTTGAGTAAACAAAGAGAAAATAAAGCTATCTATTGGGTTTCACTAAAAAGTCCTTTGGAAGACTTGACTATTGTTGTTAAAAGACATAGGCATTCATATTATAGAGCCACAAACCACACTAGTAAAATAAAAACATGATAACATGGGACTCGAACCAATGACAGTCTTAATTTGATAGTGCAAACCCAACACCTTACTAACTGTGCTAACCAGACTGTGCATACCAGACACACAATTTATCAGAGATTTAAGTGAATAAGCTACAGTGTCCAAGGTACTAAACATAATATATTCTATGGGGTGTCATAAGCAAGTCATTAGAATACTTTCCTACTAAATTTATAAGACATAAGCATTCAATATTTGAGTAAACAAAGAGAAAATAAAGCTATCTATTGGGTTTCACTAAAAAGTCCATTGGAAGACTTGACTATTGTTGTTAAAAGACATAGGCATTCATATTATAGAGCCACAAACCACACTAGTAAAATAAAAATATGATAACATGGGATTCGAACCAATGACAGTCTTAATTTGATAGTGCAAACCCAACACCTTACTAACTGTGCTAACCTGACTGTGCATACCAGACACACAATTTATCAGAGATTTAAGTGAATAAGCTACAGTGTCCAAGGTACTAAACATAACATATTCTATGGGGTGTCATAAGCAAGTCATTAGAATACTTTCCTACTAAATTTATAAGACATAAGCATTCAATATTTGAGTAAACAAAGAGAAAATAAAGCTATCTATTGGGTTTCACTAAAAAGTCCATTGGAAGACTTGACTATTGTTGTTAAAAGACATAGGCATTCATATTATAGAGCCACAAACCACACTAGTTAAATAAAAACATGATAACATAGGATTTGAACCAATGACAGTTTTAATTTGATAGTGCAAACCCAACACCTTACTAACTGTGCTAACCAGACTGTGCATACCAGACGCACAATTTATCAGAGATTTAAGTGAATAAGCTACAGTGTCCAAGGTACTAAACATAATATATTCTATGGGGTCTCATAAGCAAGTCATTAGAATACTTTCCTACTAAATTTATAAGACATAAGCATTCAATATTTGAGTAAACAAAGAGAAAATAAAGCTATCTATTGGGTTTCACTAAAAAGTCCATTGGAAGACTTGACTATTGTTGTTAAAAGACATAGGCATTCATATTATAGTGCCACAAACCACACTAGTTAAATAAAAACATGATAACATAGGATTCGAACCAATGACAGACTTAATTTGATAGTGCAAACCCAACACCTTACTAACTGTGCTAACCAGACTGTGCATGCCTGACACACAATTTATCAGAGATTTAGGTGAATAAGCTACAGTGTCCAAGGTACTAAACATAATATATTCTATGGGGTGTCATAAGCAAGTCATTAGAATACTTTCCTACTAAATTTATAAGACATAAGCATTCAATATTTGAGTAAACAAAGAGAAAATAAAGCTATCTATTGGGTTTCACTAAAAAGTCCATTGGAAGACTTGACTATTGTTGTTAAAAGACATAGGCATTCATATTATAGAGCCACAAACCTCACTAGTAAAATAAAAACATGACAACATGGGATTCGAACCAATGACAGTCTTAATTTGATAGTGCAAACCCAACACCTTACTAACTGTGCTAACAAGACTGTGCATACCAGACACACAATTTATCAGAGATTTAAGTGAATAAGCTACAGTGTCCAAGGTACTAAACATAATATATTCTATGGGGTGTCATAAGCAAGTCATTAGAATACTTTCCTACTAAATTTATAAGACATAAGCATTTAATATTTGAGTAAACAAAGAGAAAATAAAGCTATCTATTGGGTTTCACTAAAAAGTCCATTGGAAGACTTGACTATTGTTGTTAAAAGACATAGGCATTCATATTATAGAGCCACAAACCACACTAGTAAAATAAAAACAAGATAACATGGGATTCGAACCAATGACAGTCTTAATTTGATAGTGCAAACCCAACAACTTACTAACTGTGCTAACCAGACTGTGCATACTAGACACAATTTATCAGAGATTTAAGTGAATAAGCTACAGTGTACAAGGTACTAAACATAATATATTCTATGGGGTGTCATAAGCAAGTCATTAGAATACTTTACTACTAAATTTATAAGACATAAGCATTCAATATTTGAGTAAACAAAGAGAAAATAAAGCTATCTATTGGGTTTCACTAAAAAGTCCTTTGGAAGACTTGACTATTGTTGTTAAAAGACATAGGCATTCATATTATAGAGCCACAAACCACACTAGTAAAATAAAAACATGATAACATGGGACTCGAACCAATGACAGTCTTAATTTGATAGTGCAAACCCAACATCTTACTAACTGTGCTAACAAGACTGTGCATACCAGACACACAATTTATCAGAGATTTAAGTGAATAAGCTACAGTGTCCAAGGTACTAAACATAATATATTCTATGGGGTGTCATAAGCAAGTCATTAGAATACTTTCCTACTAAATTTATAAGACATAAGCATTTAATATTTGAGTAAACAAAGAGAAAATAAAGCTATCTATTGGGTTTCACTAAAAAGTCCATTGGAAGACTTGACTATTGTTGTTAAAAGACATAGGCATTCATATTATAGAGCCACAAACCACACTAGTAAAATAAAAACAAGATAACATGGGATTCGAACCAATGACAGTCTTAATTTGATAGTGCAAACCCAACAACTTACTAACTGTGCTAACCAGACTGTGCATACTAGACACAATTTATCAGAGATTTAAGTGAATAAGCTACAGTGTACAAGGTACTAAACATAATATATTCTATGGGGTGTCATAAGCAAGTCATTAGAATACTTTACTACTAAATTTATAAGACATAAGCATTCAATATTTGAGTAAACAAAGAGAAAATAAAGCTATCTATTGGGTTTCACTAAAAAGTCCTTTGGAAGACTTGACTATTGTTGTTAAAAGACATAGGCATTCATATTATAGAGCCACAAACCACACTAGTAAAATAAAAACATGATAACATGGGACTCGAACCAATGACAGTCTTAATTTGATAGTGCAAACCCAACACCTTACTAACTGTGCTAACCAGACTGTGCATACCAGACACACAATTTATCAGAGATTTAAGTGAATAAGCTACAGTGTCCAAGGTACTAAACATAATATATTCTATGGGGTGTCATAAGCAAGTCATTAGAATACTTTCCTACTAAATTTATAAGACATAAGCATTCAATATTTGAGTAAACAAAGAGAAAATAAAGCGATCTATTGGGTTTCACTAAAAAGTCCATTGGAAGACTTGACTATTGTTGTTAAAAGACATAGGCATTCATATTATAGAGCCACAAACCACACTAGTAAAATAAAAACATAACATGGGATTCGAACCAATGACAGTCTTAATTTGATAGTGCAAACCCAACAACTTACTAACTGTGCTAACCAGACTGTGCATACCAGACACACAATTTATCAGAGATTTAAGTGAATAAGCTACAGTGTCCAAGGTACTAAACATAATATATTCTATGGGGTGTCATAAGCAAGTCATTAGAATACTTTCCTACTAAATTTATAAGACATAAGCATTCAATATTTGAGTAAACAAAGAGAAAATAAAGCTATCTATTGGGTTTCACTAAAAAGTCCATTGGAAGACTTGACTATTGTTGTTAAAAGACATAGGCATTCATATTATAGAGCCACACACTACACTAGTTAAATAAAAACATGATAACATAAGATTCGAACCAATGACAGTCTTAATTTGATAGTGCAAACCCAACACCTTACTAACTGTGCTAACCAGACTGTGCATACCAGACACACAATTTATCAGAGATTTAAGTGAATAAGCTACAGTGTCCAAGGTACTAAACATAACATATTCTATGGGGTGTCATAAGCAAGTCATTAGAATACTTTCCTACTAAATTTATAAGACATAAGCATTCAATATTTGAGTAAACAAAGAGAAAATAAAGCTATCTATTGGGTTTCACTAAAAAGTCCATTGGAAGACTTGACTATTGTTGTTAAAAGACATAGGCATTCATATTATAGAGCCACAAACCACACTAGTTAAATAAAAACATGATAACATAGGATTTGAACCAATGACAGTTTTAATTTGATAGTGCAAACCCAACACCTTACTAACTGTGCTAACCAGACTGTGCATACCAGACGCACAATTTATCAGAGATTTAAGTGAATAAGCTACAGTGTCCAAGGTACTAAACATAATATATTCTATGGGGTCTCATAAGCAAGTCATTAGAATACTTTCCTACTAAATTTATAAGACATAAGCATTCAATATTTGAGTAAACAAAGAGAAAATAAAGCTATCTATTGGGTTTCACTAAAAAGTCCATTGGAAGACTTGACTATTGTTGTTAAAAGACATAGGCATTCATATTATAGTGCCACAAACCACACTAGTTAAATAAAAACATGATAACATAGGATTCGAACCAATGACAGACTTAATTTGATAGTGCAAACCCAACACCTTACTAACTGTGCTAACCAGACTGTGCATGCCTGACACACAATTTATCAGAGATTTAGGTGAATAAGCTACAGTGTCCAAGGTACTAAACATAATATATTCTATGGGGTGTCATAAGCAAGTCATTAGAATACTTTCCTACTAAATTTATAAGACATAAGCATTCAATATTTGAGTAAACAAAGAGAAAATAAAGCTATCTATTGGGTTTCACTAAAAAGTCCATTGGAAGACTTGACTATTGTTGTTAAAAGACATAGGCATTCATATTATAGAGCCACAAACCTCACTAGTAAAATAAAAACATGACAACATGGGATTCGAACCAATGACAGTCTTAATTTGATAGTGCAAACCCAACACCTTACTAACTGTGCTAACAAGACTGTGCATACCAGACACACAATTTATCAGAGATTTAAGTGAATAAGCTACAGTGTCCAAGGTACTAAACATAATATATTCTATGGGGTGTCATAAGCAAGTCATTAGAATACTTTCCTACTAAATTTATAAGACATAAGCATTTAATATTTGAGTAAACAAAGAGAAAATAAAGCTATCTATTGGGTTTCACTAAAAAGTCCATTGGAAGACTTGACTATTGTTGTTAAAAGACATAGGCATTCATATTATAGAGCCACAAACCACACTAGTAAAATAAAAACAAGATAACATGGGATTCGAACCAATGACAGTCTTAATTTGATAGTGCAAACCCAACAACTTACTAACTGTGCTAACCAGACTGTGCATACTAGACACAATTTATCAGAGATTTAAGTGAATAAGCTACAGTGTCCAAGGTACTAAACATAATATATTCTATGGGGTGTCATAAGCAAGTCATTAGAATACTTTCCTACTAAATTTATAAGACATAAGCATTCAATATTTGAGTAAACAAAGAGAAAATAAAGCTATCTATTGGGTTTCACTAAAAAGTCCTTTGGAAGACTTGACTATTGTTGTTAAAAGACATAGGCATTCATATTATAGAGCCACAAACCACACTAGTAAAATAAAAACATGATAACATGGGACTCGAACCAATGACAGTCTTAATTTGATAGTGCAAACCCAACACCTTACTAACTGTGCTAACCAGACTGTGCATACCAGACACACAATTTATCAGAGATTTAAGTGAATAAGCTACAGTGTCCAAGGTACTAAACATAATATATTCTATGGGGTGTCATAAGCAAGTCATTAGAATACTTTCCTACTAAATTTATAAGACATAAGCATTCAATATTTGAGTAAACAAAGAGAAAATAAAGCGATCTATTGGGTTTCACTAAAAAGTCCATTGGAAGACTTGACTATTGTTGTTAAAAGACATAGGCATTCATATTATAGAGCCACAAACCACACTAGTAAAATAAAAACATAACATGGGATTCGAACCAATGACAGTCTTAATTTGATAGTGCAAACCCAACACCTTACTAACTGTGCTAACCAGACTGTGCATACCAGACACACAATTTATCAGAGATTTAAGTGAATAAGCTACAGTGTCCAAGGTACTAAACATAATATATTCTATGGGGTGTCATAAGCAAGTCATTAGAATACTTTCCTACTAAATTTATAAGACATAAGCATTCAATATTTGAGTAAACAAAGAGAAAATAAAGCTATCTATTGGGTTTCACTAAAAAGTCCATTGGAAGACTTGACTATTGTTGTTAAAAGACATAGGCATTCATATTATAGAGCCACACACTACACTAGTTAAATAAAAACATGATAACATAAGATTCGAACCAATGACAGTCTTAATTTGATAGTGCAAACCCAACACCTTACTAACTGTGCTAACCAGACTGTGCATACCAGACACACAATTTATCAGAGATTTAAGTGAATAAGCTACAGTGTCCAAGGTACTAAACATAATATATTCTATGGGGTGTCATAAGCAAGTCATTAGAATACTTTCCTACTAAATTTATAAGACATAAGCATTCAATATTTGAGTAAACAAAGAGAAAATAAAGCGATCTATTGGGTTTCACTAAAAAGTCCATTGGAAGACTTGACTATTGTTGTTAAAAGACATAGGCATTCATATTATAGAGCCACAAACCACACTAGTAAAATAAAAACAAGATAACATGGGATTCGAACCAATGACAGTCTTAATTTGATAGTGCAAACCCAACAACTTACTAACTGTGCTAACCAGACTGTGCATACTAGACACACAATTTATCAGAGATTTAAGTGAATAAGCTACAGTGTCCAAGGTACTAAACATAATATATTCTATGGGGTGTCATAAGCAAGTCATTAGAATACTTTCCTACTAAATTTATAAGACATAAGCATTCAATATTTGAGTAAACAAAGAGAAAATAAAGCTATCTATTGGGTTTCACTAAAAAGTCCTTTGGAAGACTTGACTATTGTTGTTAAAAGACATAGGCATTCATATTATAGAGCCACAAACCACACTAGTAAAATAAAAACATGATAACATGGGACTCGAACCAATGACAGTCTTAATTTGATAGTGCAAACCCAACACCTTACTAACTGTGCTAACCAGACTGTGCATACCAGACACACAATTTATCAGAGATTTAAGTGAATAAGCTACAGTGTCCAAGGTACTAAACATAATATATTCTATGGGGTGTCATAAGCAAGTCATTAGAATACTTTCCTACTAAATTTATAAGACATAAGCATTCAATATTTGAGTAAACAAAGAGAAAATAAAGCTATCTATTGGGTTTCACTAAAAAGTCCATTGGAAGACTTGACTATTGTTGTTAAAAGACATAGGCATTCATATTATAGAGCCACAAACCACACTAGTAAAATAAAAATATGATAACATGGAATTCGAACCAATGACAGTCTTAATTTGATAGTGCAAACCCAACACCTTACTAACTGTGCTAACCTGACTGTGCATACCAGACACACAATTTATCAGAGATTTAAGTGAATAAGCTACAGTGTCCAAGGTACTAAACATAACATATTCTATGGGGTGTCATAAGCAAGTCATTAGAATACTTTCCTACTAAATTTATAAGACATAAGCATTCAATATTTGAGTAAACAAAGAGAAAATAAAGCTATCTATTGGGTTTCACTAAAAAGTCCATTGGAAGACTTGACTATTGTTGTTAAAAGACATAGGCATTCATATTATAGAGCCACAAACCACACTAGTTAAATAAAAACATGATAACATAGGATTCAAACCAATGACAGTCTTAATTTGATAGTGCAAACCCAACACCTTACTAACTGTGCTAACCAGACTGTGCATACCAGATGCACAATTTATCAGAGATTTAAGTGAATAAGCTACAGTGTCCAAGGTACTAAACATAATATATTCTATGGGGTGTCATAAGCAAGTCATTAGAATACTTTCCTACTAAATTTATAAGACATAAGCATTCAATATTTGAGTAAACAAAGAGAAAATAAAGCTATCTATTGGGTTTCACTAAAAAGTCCATTGGAAGACTTGACTATTGTTGTTAAAAGACATAGGCATTCATATTATAGTGCCACAAACCACACTAGTTAAAAAAAACATGATAACATAGGATTCGAACCAGTGACAGACTTAATTTGATAGTGCAAACCCAACACCTTACTAACTGTGCTAACCAGACTGTGCATGCCTTACACACAATTTATCAGAGATTTAGGTGAATAAGCTACAGTGTCCAAGGTACTAAACATAATATATTCTATGGGGTGTCATAAGCAAGTCATTAGAATACTTTCCTACTAAATTTATAAGACATAAGCATTCAATATTTGAGTAAACAAAGAGAAAATAAAGCTATCTATTGGGTTTCACTAAAAAGTCCTTTGGAAGACTTGACTATTGTTGTTAAAAGACATAGGCATTCATATTATAGAGCCACAAACCACACTAGTAAAATAAAAACATGATAACATGGGACTCGAACCAATGACAGTCTTAATTTGATAGTGCAAACCCAACACCTTACTAACTGTGCTAACCAGACTGTGCATACCAGACACACAATTTATCAGAGATTTAAGTGAATAAGCTACAGTGTCCAAGGTACTAAACATAATATATTCTATGGGGTGTCATAAGCAAGTCATTAGAATACTTTCCTACTAAATTTATAAGACATAAGCATTCAATATTTGAGTAAACAAAGAGAAAATAAAGCTATCTATTGGGTTTCACTAAAAAGTCCATTGGAAGACTTGACTATTGTTGTTAAAAGACATAGCATTCATATTATAGAGCCACACACTACACTAGTTAAATAAAAACATGATAACATAAGATTCGAACCAATGACAGTCTTAATTTGATAGTGCAAACCCAACACCTTACTAACTGTGCTAACCAGACTGTGCATACCAGACACACAATTTATCAGAGATTTAAGTGAATAAGCTACAGTGTCCAAGGTACTAAACATAATATATTCTATGGGGTGTCATAAGCAAGTCATTAGAATACTTTCCTACTAAATTTATAAGACATAAGCATTCAATATTTGAGTAAACAAAGAGAAAATAAAGCGATCTATTGGGTTTCACTAAAAAGTCCATTGGAAGACTTGACTATTGTTGTTAAAAGACATAGGCATTCATATTATAGAGCCACAAACCACACTAGTAAAATAAAAACAAGATAACATGGGATTCGAACCAATGACAGTCTTAATTTGATAGTGCAAACCCAACAACTTACTAACTGTGCTAACCAGACTGTGCATACTAGACACACAATTTATCAGAGATTTAAGTGAATAAGCTACAGTGTCCAAGGTACTAAACATAATATATTCTATGGGGTGTCATAAGCAAGTCATTAGAATACTTTCCTACTAAATTTATAAGACATAAGCATTCAATATTTGAGTAAACAAAGAGAAAATAAAGCTATCTATTGGGTTTCACTAAAAAGTCCTTTGGAAGACTTGACTATTGTTGTTAAAAGACATAGGCATTCATATTATAGAGCCACAAACCACACTAGTAAAATAAAAACATGATAACATGGGACTCGAACCAATGACAGTCTTAATTTGATAGTGCAAACCCAACACCTTACTAACTGTGCTAACCAGACTGTGCATACCAGACACACAATTTATCAGAGATTTAAGTGAATAAGCTACAGTGTCCAAGGTACTAAACATAATATATTCTATGGGGTGTCATAAGCAAGTCATTAGAATACTTTCCTACTAAATTTATAAGACATAAGCATTCAATATTTGAGTAAACAAAGAGAAAATAAAGCTATCTATTGGGTTTCACTAAAAAGTCCATTGGAAGACTTGACTATTGTTGTTAAAAGACATAGGCATTCATATTATAGAGCCACAAACCACACTAGTAAAATAAAAATATGATAACATGGGATTCGAACCAATGACAGTCTTAATTTGATAGTGCAAACCCAACACCTTACTAACTGTGCTAACCTGACTGTGCATACCAGACACACAATTTATCAGAGATTTAAGTGAATAAGCTACAGTGTCCAAGGTACTAAACATAACATATTCTATGGGGTGTCATAAGCAAGTCATTAGAATACTTTCCTACTAAATTTATAAGACATAAGCATTCAATATTTGAGTAAACAAAGAGAAAATAAAGCTATCTATTGGGTTTCACTAAAAAGTCCATTGGAAGACTTGACTATTGTTGTTAAAAGACATAGGCATTCATATTATAGAGCCACAAACCACACTAGTTAAATAAAAACATGATAACATAGGATTTGAACCAATGACAGTTTTAATTTGATAGTGCAAACCCAACACCTTACTAACTGTGCTAACCAGACTGTGCATACCAGACGCACAATTTATCAGAGATTTAAGTGAATAAGCTACAGTGTCCAAGGTACTAAACATAATATATTCTATGGGGTCTCATAAGCAAGTCATTAGAATACTTTCCTACTAAATTTATAAGACATAAGCATTCAATATTTGAGTAAACAAAGAGAAAATAAAGCTATCTATTGGGTTTCACTAAAAAGTCCATTGGAAGACTTGACTATTGTTGTTAAAAGACATAGGCATTCATATTATAGTGCCACAAACCACACTAGTTAAATAAAAACATGATAACATAGGATTCGAACCAATGACAGACTTAATTTGATAGTGCAAACCCAACACCTTACTAACTGTGCTAACCAGACTGTGCATGCCTGACACACAATTTATCAGAGATTTAGGTGAATAAGCTACAGTGTCCAAGGTACTAAACATAATATATTCTATGGGGTGTCATAAGCAAGTCATTAGAATACTTTCCTACTAAATTTATAAGACATAAGCATTCAATATTTGAGTAAACAAAGAGAAAATAAAGCTATCTATTGGGTTTCACTAAAAAGTCCATTGGAAGACTTGACTATTGTTGTTAAAAGACATAGGCATTCATATTATAGAGCCACAAACCTCACTAGTAAAATAAAAACATGACAACATGGGATTCGAACCAATGACAGTCTTAATTTGATAGTGCAAACCCAACACCTTACTAACTGTGCTAACAAGACTGTGCATACCAGACACACAATTTATCAGAGATTTAAGTGAATAAGCTACAGTGTCCAAGGTACTAAACATAATATATTCTATGGGGTGTCATAAGCAAGTCATTAGAATACTTTCCTACTAAATTTATAAGACATAAGCATTTAATATTTGAGTAAACAAAGAGAAAATAAAGCTATCTATTGGGTTTCACTAAAAAGTCCATTGGAAGACTTGACTATTGTTGTTAAAAGACATAGGCATTCATATTATAGAGCCACAAACCACACTAGTAAAATAAAAACAAGATAACATGGGATTCGAACCAATGACAGTCTTAATTTGATAGTGCAAACCCAACAACTTACTAACTGTGCTAACCAGACTGTGCATACTAGACACAATTTATCAGAGATTTAAGTGAATAAGCTACAGTGTCCAAGGTACTAAACATAATATATTCTATGGGGTGTCATAAGCAAGTCATTAGAATACTTTCCTACTAAATTTATAAGACATAAGCATTCAATATTTGAGTAAACAAAGAGAAAATAAAGCTATCTATTGGGTTTCACTAAAAAGTCCTTTGGAAGACTTGACTATTGTTGTTAAAAGACATAGGCATTCATATTATAGAGCCACAAACCACACTAGTAAAATAAAAACATGATAACATGGGACTCGAACCAATGACAGTCTTAATTTGATAGTGCAAACCCAACACCTTACTAACTGTGCTAACCAGACTGTGCATACCAGACACACAATTTATCAGAGATTTAAGTGAATAAGCTACAGTGTCCAAGGTACTAAACATAATATATTCTATGGGGTGTCATAAGCAAGTCATTAGAATACTTTCCTACTAAATTTATAAGACATAAGCATTCAATATTTGAGTAAACAAAGAGAAAATAAAGCGATCTATTGGGTTTCACTAAAAAGTCCATTGGAAGACTTGACTATTGTTGTTAAAAGACATAGGCATTCATATTATAGAGCCACAAACCACACTAGTAAAATAAAAACATAACATGGGATTCGAACCAATGACAGTCTTAATTTGATAGTGCAAACCCAACACCTTACTAACTGTGCTAACCAGACTGTGCATACCAGACACACAATTTATCAGAGATTTAAGTGAATAAGCTACAGTGTCCAAGGTACTAAACATAATATATTCTATGGGGTGTCATAAGCAAGTCATTAGAATACTTTCCTACTAAATTTATAAGACATAAGCATTCAATATTTGAGTAAACAAAGAGAAAATAAAGCTATCTATTGGGTTTCACTAAAAAGTCCATTGGAAGACTTGACTATTGTTGTTAAAAGACATAGGCATTCATATTATAGAGCCACACACTACACTAGTTAAATAAAAACATGATAACATAAGATTCGAACCAATGACAGTCTTAATTTGATAGTGCAAACCCAACACCTTACTAACTGTGCTAACCAGACTGTGCATACCAGACACACAATTTATCAGAGATTTAAGTGAATAAGCTACAGTGTCCAAGGTACTAAACATAATATATTCTATGGGGTGTCATAAGCAAGTCATTAGAATACTTTCCTACTAAATTTATAAGACATAAGCATTCAATATTTGAGTAAACAAAGAGAAAATAAAGCGATCTATTGGGTTTCACTAAAAAGTCCATTGGAAGACTTGACTATTGTTGTTAAAAGACATAGGCATTCATATTATAGAGCCACAAACCACACTAGTAAAATAAAAACAAGATAACATGGGATTCGAACCAATGACAGTCTTAATTTGATAGTGCAAACCCAACAACTTACTAACTGTGCTAACCAGACTGTGCATACTAGACACACAATTTATCAGAGATTTAAGTGAATAAGCTACAGTGTCCAAGGTACTAAACATAATATATTCTATGGGGTGTCATAAGCAAGTCATTAGAATACTTTCCTACTAAATTTATAAGACATAAGCATTCAATATTTGAGTAAACAAAGAGAAAATAAAGCTATCTATTGGGTTTCACTAAAAAGTCCTTTGGAAGACTTGACTATTGTTGTTAAAAGACATAGGCATTCATATTATAGAGCCACAAACCACACTAGTAAAATAAAAACATGATAACATGGGACTCGAACCAATGACAGTCTTAATTTGATAGTGCAAACCCAACACCTTACTAACTGTGCTAACCAGACTGTGCATACCAGACACACAATTTATCAGAGATTTAAGTGAATAAGCTACAGTGTCCAAGGTACTAAACATAATATATTCTATGGGGTGTCATAAGCAAGTCATTAGAATACTTTCCTACTAAATTTATAAGACATAAGCATTCAATATTTGAGTAAACAAAGAGAAAATAAAGCTATCTATTGGGTTTCACTAAAAAGTCCATTGGAAGACTTGACTATTGTTGTTAAAAGACATAGGCATTCATATTATAGAGCCACAAACCACACTAGTAAAATAAAAATATGATAACATGGGATTCGAACCAATGACAGTCTTAATTTGATAGTGCAAACCCAACACCTTACTAACTGTGCTAACCTGACTGTGCATACCAGACACACAATTTATCAGAGATTTAAGTGAATAAGCTACAGTGTCCAAGGTACTAAACATAACATATTCTATGGGGTGTCATAAGCAAGTCATTAGAATACTTTCCTACTAAATTTATAAGACATAAGCATTCAATATTTGAGTAAACAAAGAGAAAATAAAGCTATCTATTGGGTTTCACTAAAAAGTCCATTGGAAGACTTGACTATTGTTGTTAAAAGACATAGGCATTCATATTATAGAGCCACAAACCACACTAGTTAAATAAAAACATGATAACATAGGATTCGAACCAATGACAGTCTTAATTTGATAGTGCAAACCCAACACCTTACTAACTGTGCTAACCAGACTGTGCATACCAGATGCACAATTTATCAGAGATTTAAGTGAATAAGCTACAGTGTCCAAGGTACTAAACATAATATATTCTATGGGGTGTCATAAGCAAGTCATTAGAATACTTTCCTACTAAATTTATAAGACATAAGCATTCAATATTTGAGTAAACAAAGAGAAAATAAAGCTATCTATTGGGTTTCACTAAAAAGTCCATTGGAAGACTTGACTATTGTTGTTAAAAGACATAGGCATTCATATTATAGTGCCACAAACCACACTAGTTAAAAAAAACATGATAACATAGGATTCGAACCAGTGACAGACTTATTTGATAGTGCAAACCCAACACCTTACTAACTGTGCTAACCAGACTGTGCATGCCTTACACACAATTTATCAGAGATTTAGGTGAATAAGCTACAGTGTCCAAGGTACTAAACATAATATATTCTATGGGGTGTCATAAGCAAGTCATTAGAATACTTTCCTACTAAATTTATAAGACATAAGCATTCAATATTTGAGTAAACAAAGAGAAAATAAAGCTATCTATTGGGTTTCACTAAAAAGTCCATTGGAAGACTTGACTATTGTTGTTAAAAGACATAGGCATTCATATTATAGAGCCACAAACCACACTAGTAAAATAAAAACAAGATAACATGGGATTCGAACCAATGACAGTCTTAATTTGATAGTGCAAACCCAACAACTTACTAACTGTGCTAACCAGACTGTGCATACTAGACACACAATTTATCAGAGATTTAAGTGAATAAGCTACAGTGTCCAAGGTACTAAACATAATATATTCTATGGGGTGTCATAAGCAAGTCATTAGAATACTTTCCTACTAAATTTATAAGACATAAGCATTCAATATTTGAGTAAACAAAGAGAAAATAAAGCTATCTATTGGGTTTCACTAAAAAGTCCATTGGAAGACTTGACTATTGTTGTTAAAAGACATAGGCATTCATATTATAGAGCCACAAACCACACTAGTAAAATAAAAACAAGATAACATGGGATTCGAACCAATGACAGTCTTAATTTGATAGTGCAAACCCAACAATTTACTAACTGTGCTAACCAGACTGTGCATACTAGACACACAATTTATCAGAGATTTAAGTGAATAAGCTACAGTGTCCAAGGTACTAAACATAATATATTCTATGGGGTGTCATAAGCAAGTCATTAGAATACTTTCCTACTAAATTTATAAGACATAAGCATTCAATATTTGAGTAAACAAAGAGAAAATAAAGCTATCTATTGGGTTTCACTAAAAAGTCCTTTGGAAGACTTGACTATTGTTGTTAAAAGACATAGGCATTCATATTATAGAGCCACAAACCACACTAGTAAAATAAAAACATGATAACATGGGACTCGAACCAATGACAGTCTTAATTTGATAGTGCAAACCCAACACCTTACTAACTGTGCTAACCAGACTGTGCATACCAGACACACAATTTATCAGAGATTTAAGTGAATAAGCTACAGTGTCCAAGGTACTAAACATAATATATTCTATGGGGTGTCATAAGCAAGTCATTAGAATACTTTCCTACTAAATTTATAAGACATAAGCATTCAATATTTGAGTAAACAAAGAGAAAATAAAGCTATCTATTGGGTTTCACTAAAAAGTCCATTGGAAGACTTGACTATTGTTGTTAAAAGACATAGGCATTCATATTATAGAGCCACAAACCACACTAGTAAAATAAAAACAAGATAACATGGGATTCGAACCAATGACAGTCTTAATTTGATAGTGCAAACCCAACAACTTACTAACTGTGCTAACCAGACTGTGCATACTAGACACACAATTTATCAGAGATTTAAGTGAATAAGCTACAGTGTCCAAGGTACTAAACATAATATATTCTATGGGGTGTCATAAGCAAGTCATTAGAATACTTTCCTACTAAATTTATAAGACATAAGCATTCAATATTTGAGTAAACAAAGAGAAAATAAAGCTATCTATTGGGTTTCACTAAAAAGTCCATTGGAAGACTTGACTATTGTTGTTAAAAGACATAGGCATTCATATTATAGAGCCACAAACCACACTAGTAAAATAAAAACAAGATAACATGGGATTCGAACCAATGACAGTCTTAATTTGATAGTGCAAACCCAACAATTTACTAACTGTGCTAACCAGACTGTGCATACTAGACACACAATTTATCAGAGATTTAAGTGAATAAGCTACAGTGTCCAAGGTACTAAACATAATATATTCTATGGGGTGTCATAAGCAAGTCATTAGAATACTTTCCTACTAAATTTATAAGACATAAGCATTCAATATTTGAGTAAACAAAGAGAAAATAAAGCTATCTATTGGGTTTCACTAAAAAGTCCTTTGGAAGACTTGACTATTGTTGTTAAAAGACATAGGCATTCATATTATAGAGCCACAAACCACACTAGTAAAATAAAAACATGATAACATGGGACTCGAACCAATGACAGTCTTAATTTGATAGTGCAAACCCAACACCTTACTAACTGTGCTAACCAGACTGTGCATACCAGACACACAATTTATCAGAGATTTAAGTGAATAAGCTACAGTGTCCAAGGTACTAAACATAATATATTCTATGGGGTGTCATAAGCAAGTCATTAGAATACTTTCCTACTAAATTTATAAGACATAAGCATTCAATATTTGAGTAAACAAAGAGAAAATAAAGCTATCTATTGGGTTTCACTAAAAAGTCCATTGGAAGACTTGACTATTGTTGTTAAAAGACATAGGCATTCATATTATAGAGCCACACACTACACTAGTTAAATAAAAACATGATAACATAAGATTCGAACCAATGACAGTCTTAATTTGATAGTGCAAACCCAACACCTTACTAACTGTGCTAACCAGACTGTGCATACCAGACACACAATTTATCAGAGATTTAAGTGAATAAGCTACAGTGTCCAAGGTACTAAACATAATATATTCTATGGGGTGTCATAAGCAAGTCATTAGAATACTTTCCTACTAAATTTATAAGACATAAGCATTCAATATTTGAGTAAACAAAGAGAAAATAAAGCGATCTATTGGGTTTCACTAAAAAGTCCATTGGAAGACTTGACTATTGTTGTTAAAAGACATAGGCATTCATATTATAGAGCCACAAACCACACTAGTAAAATAAAAACAAGATAACATGGGATTCGAACCAATGACAGTCTTAATTTGATAGTGCAAACCCAACAACTTACTAACTGTGCTAACCAGACTGTGCATACTAGACACACAATTTATCAGAGATTTAAGTGAATAAGCTACAGTGTCCAAGGTACTAAACATAATATATTCTATGGGGTGTCATAAGCAAGTCATTAGAATACTTTCCTACTAAATTTATAAGACATAAGCATTCAATATTTGAGTAAACAAAGAGAAAATAAAGCTATCTATTGGGTTTCACTAAAAAGTCCTTTGGAAGACTTGACTATTGTTGTTAAAAGACATAGGCATTCATATTATAGAGCCACAAACCACACTAGTAAAATAAAAACATGATAACATGGGACTCGAACCAATGACAGTCTTAATTTGATAGTGCAAACCCAACACCTTACTAACTGTGCTAACCAGACTGTGCATACCAGACACACAATTTATCAGAGATTTAAGTGAATAAGCTACAGTGTCCAAGGTACTAAACATAATATATTCTATGGGGTGTCATAAGCAAGTCATTAGAATACTTTCCTACTAAATTTATAAGACATAAGCATTCAATATTTGAGTAAACAAAGAGAAAATAAAGCTATCTATTGGGTTTCACTAAAAAGTCCATTGGAAGACTTGACTATTGTTGTTAAAAGACATAGGCATTCATATTATAGAGCCACAAACCACACTAGTAAAATAAAAATATGATAACATGGGATTCGAACCAATGACAGTCTTAATTTGATAGTGCAAACCCAACACCTTACTAACTGTGCTAACCTGACTGTGCATACCAGACACACAATTTATCAGAGATTTAAGTGAATAAGCTACAGTGTCCAAGGTACTAAACATAACATATTCTATGGGGTGTCATAAGCAAGTCATTAGAATACTTTCCTACTAAATTTATAAGACATAAGCATTCAATATTTGAGTAAACAAAGAGAAAATAAAGCTATCTATTGGGTTTCACTAAAAAGTCCATTGGAAGACTTGACTATTGTTGTTAAAAGACATAGGCATTCATATTATAGAGCCACAAACCACACTAGTTAAATAAAAACATGATAACATAGGATTTGAACCAATGACAGTTTTAATTTGATAGTGCAAACCCAACACCTTACTAACTGTGCTAACCAGACTGTGCATACCAGACGCACAATTTATCAGAGATTTAAGTGAATAAGCTACAGTGTCCAAGGTACTAAACATAATATATTCTATGGGGTCTCATAAGCAAGTCATTAGAATACTTTCCTACTAAATTTATAAGACATAAGCATTCAATATTTGAGTAAACAAAGAGAAAATAAAGCTATCTATTGGGTTTCACTAAAAAGTCCATTGGAAGACTTGACTATTGTTGTTAAAAGACATAGGCATTCATATTATAGTGCCACAAACCACACTAGTTAAATAAAAACATGATAACATAGGATTCGAACCAATGACAGACTTAATTTGATAGTGCAAACCCAACACCTTACTAACTGTGCTAACCAGACTGTGCATGCCTGACACACAATTTATCAGAGATTTAAGTGAATAAGCTACAGTGTCCAAGGTACTAAACATAATATATTCTATGGGGTGTCATAAGCAAGTCATTAGAATACTTTCCTACTAAATTTATAAGACATAAGCATTCAATATTTGAGTAAACAAAGAGAAAATAAAGCTATCTATTGGGTTTCACTAAAAAGTCCATTGGAAGACTTGACTATTGTTGTTAAAAGACATAGGCATTCATATTATAGAGCCACAAACCTCACTAGTAAAATAAAAACATGACAACATGGGATTCGAACCAATGACAGTCTTAATTTGATAGTGCAAACCCAACACCTTACTAACTGTGCTAACAAGACTGTGCATACCAGACACACAATTTATCAGAGATTTAAGTGAATAAGCTACAGTGTCCAAGGTACTAAACATAATATATTCTATGGGGTGTCATAAGCAAGTCATTAGAATACTTTCCTACTAAATTTATAAGACATAAGCATTTAATATTTGAGTAAACAAAGAGAAAATAAAGCTATCTATTGGGTTTCACTAAAAAGTCCATTGGAAGACTTGACTATTGTTGTTAAAAGACATAGGCATTCATATTATAGAGCCACAAACCACACTAGTAAAATAAAAACAAGATAACATGGGATTCGAACCAATGACAGTCTTAATTTGATAGTGCAAACCCAACAACTTACTAACTGTGCTAACCAGACTGTGCATACTAGACACAATTTATCAGAGATTTAAGTGAATAAGCTACAGTGTCCAAGGTACTAAACATAATATATTCTATGGGGTGTCATAAGCAAGTCATTAGAATACTTTCCTACTAAATTTATAAGACATAAGCATTCAATATTTGAGTAAACAAAGAGAAAATAAAGCTATCTATTGGGTTTCACTAAAAAGTCCTTTGGAAGACTTGACTATTGTTGTTAAAAGACATAGGCATTCATATTATAGAGCCACAAACCACACTAGTAAAATAAAAACATGATAACATGGGACTCGAACCAATGACAGTCTTAATTTGATAGTGCAAACCCAACACCTTACTAACTGTGCTAACCAGACTGTGCATACCAGACACACAATTTATCAGAGATTTAAGTGAATAAGCTACAGTGTCCAAGGTACTAAACATAATATATTCTATGGGGTGTCATAAGCAAGTCATTAGAATACTTTCCTACTAAATTTATAAGACATAAGCATTCAATATTTGAGTAAACAAAGAGAAAATAAAGCGATCTATTGGGTTTCACTAAAAAGTCCATTGGAAGACTTGACTATTGTTGTTAAAAGACATAGGCATTCATATTATAGAGCCACAAACCACACTAGTAAAATAAAAACATAACATGGGATTCGAACCAATGACAGTCTTAATTTGATAGTGCAAACCCAACACCTTACTAACTGTGCTAACCAAACTGTGCATACCAGACACACAATTTATCAGAGTTTTAAGTGAATAAGCTACAGTGTCCAAGGTACTAAACATAATATATTCTATGGGATGTAATAAGCAAGTCATTAGAATACTTTCCTACTAAATTTATAAGACATAAGCATTCAATATTTGAGTAAGCAAAGAGAAAATAAAGCGATCTATTGGGTTTCACTAAAAAGTCCATTGGAAGACTTGACTATTGTTGTTAAAAGACATAGGCATTCATATTATAGAGCCACAAACCACACTAGTTAAATAAAAACATAACATGGGATTCGAACCAATGACAGTCTTAATTTGATAGTGCAAAACCAACACCTTACTAACTGTGCTAACCAGATTCTGCATACCAGACACACAATTTATCAGAGATTTAAGTGAATAAGCTACAGTGTCCAAGGTACTAAACATAATATATTCTATGGGGTGTCATAAGCAAGTCATTAGAATACTTTCCTACTAAATTTATAAGACATAAGCATTCAATATTTGAGTAAACAAAGAGAAAATAAAGCTATCTATTGGGTTTCTCTAAAAAGTCCATTGGAAGACTTGACTATTGTTGTTAAAAGACATAGGCATTCATATTATAGAGCCACACACTACACTAGTTAAATAAAAACATGATAACATAAGATTCGAACCAATGACAGTCTTAATTTGATAGTGCAAACCCAACACCTTACTAACTGTGCTAACCTGACTGTGCATACCAGACTCACAATTTATCAGAGATTTAAGTGAATAAGCTACAGTGTCCAAGGTACTAAACATAATATATTCTATGGGGTGTCATAAGCAAGTCATTAGAATACTTTCCTACTAAATTTATAAGACATAAGCATTCAATATTTGAGTAAACAAAGAGAAAATAAAGCGATCTATTGGGTTTCACTAAAAAGTCCATTGGAAGACTTGACTATTGTTGTTAAAAGACATAGGCATTCATATTATAGAGCCACAAACCACACTAGTAAAATAAAAACATGATAACATGGGACTCGAACCAATGACAGTCTTAATTTGATAGTGCAAACCCAACACCTTACTAACTGTGCTAACCAGACTGTGCATACCAGACACACAATTTATCAGAGATTTAAGTGAATAAGCTACAGTGTCCAAGGTACTAAACATAATATATTCTATGGGGTGTCATAAGCAAGTCATTAGAATACTTTCCTACTAAATTTATAAGACATAAGCATTCAATATTTGAGTAAACAAAGAGAAAATAAAGCTATCTATTGGGTTTCACTAAAAAGTCCATTGGAAGACTTGACTATTGTTGTTAAAAGACATAGGCATTCATATTATAGAGCCACAAACCACACTAGTAAAATAAAAATATGATAACATGGGATTCGAACCAATGACAGTCTTAATTTGATAGTGCAAACCCAACACCTTACTAACTGTGCTAACCTGACTGTGCATACCAGACACACAATTTATCAGAGATTTAAGTGAATAAGCTACAGTGTCCAAGGTACTAAACATAATATATTCTATGGGGTGTCATAAGCAAGTCATTAGAATACTTTCCTACTAAATT
This sequence comes from Pseudophryne corroboree, assembly GCF_028390025.1. NCBI lineage: Eukaryota > Metazoa > Chordata > Amphibia > Anura > Myobatrachidae > Pseudophryne > Pseudophryne corroboree. The sequence goes on from NC_086445.1 coordinate 629,914,903, forward strand.
TATAAGACATAAGCATTCAATATTTGAGTAAACAAAGAGAAAATAAAGCTATCTATTGGGTTTCACTAAAAAGTCCATTGGAAGACTTGACTATTGTTGTTAAAAGACATAGGCATTCATATTATAGAGCCACAAACCACACTAGTTAAAAAAAACATGATAACATAGGATTCGAACCAGTGACAGACTTAATTTGATAGTGCAAACCCAACACCTTACTAACTGTGCTAACCAGACTGTGCATGCCTTACACACAATTTATCAGAGATTTAGGTGAATAAGCTACAGTGTCCAAGGTACTAAACATAATATATTCTATGGGGTGTCATAAGCAAGTCATTAGAATACTTTCCTACTAAATTTATAAGACATAAGCATTCAATATTTGAGTAAACAAAGAGAAAATAAAGCTATCTATTGGGTTTCACTAAAAAGTCCATTGGAAGACTTGACTATTGTTGTTAAAAGACATAGGCATTCATATTATAGAGCCACAAACCACACTAGTAAAATAAAAACAAGATAACATGGGATTCGAACCAATGACAGTCTTAATTTGATAGTGCAAACCCAACAACTTACTAACTGTGCTAACCAGACTGTGCATACTAGACACACAATTTATCAGAGATTTAAGTGAATAAGCTACAGTGTCCAAGGTACTAAACATAATATATTCTATGGGGTGTCATAAGCAAGTCATTAGAATACTTTCCTACTAAATTTATAAGACATAAGCATTCAATATTTGAGTAAACAAAGAGAAAATAAAGCTATCTATTGGGTTTCACTAAAAAGTCCTTTGGAAGACTTGACTATTGTTGTTAAAAGACATAGGCATTCATATTATAGAGCCACAAACCACACTAGTAAAATAAAAACATGATAACATGGGACTCGAACCAATGACAGTCTTAATTTGATAGTGCAAACCCAACACCTTACTAACTGTGCTAACCAGACTGTGCATACCAGACACACAATTTATCAGAGATTTAAGTGAATAAGCTACAGTGTCCAAGGTACTAAACATAATATATTCTATGGGGTGTCATAAGCAAGTCATTAGAATACTTTCCTACTAAATTTATAAGACATAAGCATTCAATATTTGAGTAAACAAAGAGAAAATAAAGCTATCTATTGGGTTTCACTAAAAAGTCCATTGGAAGACTTGACTATTGTTGTTAAAAGACATAGGCATTCATATTATAGAGCCACAAACCACACTAGTAAAATAAAAACAAGATAACATAGGATTCGAACCAATGACAGTCTTAATTTGATAGTGCAAACCCAACAACTTACTAACTGTGCTAACCAGACTGTGCATACTAGACACACAATTTATCAGAGATTTAAGTGAATAAGCTACAGTGTCCAAGGTACTAAACATAATATATTCTATGGGGTGTCATAAGCAAGTCATTAGAATACTTTCCTACTAAATTTATAAGACATAAGCATTCAATATTTGAGTAAACAAAGAGAAAATAAAGCTATCTATTGGGTTTCACTAAAAAGTCCTTTGGAAGACTTGACTATTGTTGTTAAAAGACATAGGCATTCATATTATAGAGCCACAAACCACACTAGTAAAATAAAAACATGATAACATGGGACTCGAACCAATGACAGTCTTAATTTGATAGTGCAAACCCAACACCTTACTAACTGTGCTAACCAGACTGTGCATACCAGACGCACAATTTATCAGAGATTTAAGTGAATAAGCTACAGTGTCCAAGGTACTAAACATAATATATTCTATGGGGTGTCATAAGCAAGTCATTAGAATACTTTCCTACTAAATTTATAAGACATAAGCATTCAATATTTGAGTAAACAAAGAGAAAATAAAGCTATCTATTGGGTTTCACTAAAAAGTCCATTGGAAGACTTGACTATTGTTGTTAAAAGACATAGGCATTCATATTATAGAGCCACAAACCACACTAGTTAAATAAAAACATGATAACATAGGATTCGAACCAATGACAGTCTTAATTTGATAGTGCAAACCCAACACCTTACTAACTGTGCTAACCAGACTGTGCATACCAGACGCACAATTTATCAGAGATTTAAGTGAATAAGCTACAGTGTCCAAGGTACTAAACATAATATATTCTATGGGGTGTCATAAGCAAGTCATTAGAATACTTTCCTACTAAATTTATAAGACATAAGCATTCAATATTTGAGTAAACAAAGAGAAAATAAAGCTATCTATTGGGTTTCACTAAAAAGTCCATTGGAAGACTTGACTATTGTTGTTAAAAGACATAGGCATTCATATTATAGAGCCACAAACCACACTAGTAAAATAAAAACAAGATAACATGGGATTCGAACCAATGACAGTCTTAATTTGATAGTGCAAACCCAACAATTTACTAACTGTGCTAACCAGACTGTGCATACTAGACACACAATTTATCAGAGATTTAAGTGAATAAGCTACAGTGTCCAAGGTACTAAACATAATATATTCTATGGGGTGTCATAAGCAAGTCATTAGAATACTTTCCTACTAAATTTATAAGACATAAGCATTCAATATTTGAGTAAACAAAGAGAAAATAAAGCTATCTATTGGGTTTCACTAAAAAGTCCTTTGGAAGACTTGACTATTGTTGTTAAAAGACATAGGCATTCATATTATAGAGCCACAAACCACACTAGTAAAATAAAAACATGATAACATGGGACTCGAACCAATGACAGTCTTAATTTGATAGTGCAAACCCAACACCTTACTAACTGTGCTAACCAGACTGTGCATACCAGACACACAATTTATCAGAGATTTAAGTGAATAAGCTACAGTGTCCAAGGTACTAAACATAATATATTCTATGGGGTGTCATAAGCAAGTCATTAGAATACTTTCCTACTAAATTTATAAGACATAAGCATTCAATATTTGAGTAAACAAAGAGAAAATAAAGCTATCTATTGGGTTTCACTAAAAAGTCCATTGGAAGACTTGACTATTGTTGTTAAAAGACATAGGCATTCATATTATAGAGCCACACACTACACTAGTTAAATAAAAACATGATAACATAAGATTCGAACCAATGACAGTCTTAATTTGATAGTGCAAACCCAACACCTTACTAACTGTGCTAACCAGACTGTGCATACCAGACACACAATTTATCAGAGATTTAAGTGAATAAGCTACAGTGTCCAAGGTACTAAACATAATATATTCTATGGGGTGTCATAAGCAAGTCATTAGAATACTTTCCTACTAAATTTATAAGACATAAGCATTCAATATTTGAGTAAACAAAGAGAAAATAAAGCGATCTATTGGGTTTCACTAAAAAGTCCATTGGAAGACTTGACTATTGTTGTTAAAAGACATAGGCATTCATATTATAGAGCCACAAACCACACTAGTAAAATAAAAACAAGATAACATGGGATTCGAACCAATGACAGTCTTAATTTGATAGTGCAAACCCAACAACTTACTAACTGTGCTAACCAGACTGTGCATACTAGACACACAATTTATCAGAGATTTAAGTGAATAAGCTACAGTGTCCAAGGTACTAAACATAATATATTCTATGGGGTGTCATAAGCAAGTCATTAGAATACTTTCCTACTAAATTTATAAGACATAAGCATTCAATATTTGAGTAAACAAAGAGAAAATAAAGCTATCTATTGGGTTTCACTAAAAAGTCCTTTGGAAGACTTGACTATTGTTGTTAAAAGACATAGGCATTCATATTATAGAGCCACAAACCACACTAGTAAAATAAAAACATGATAACATGGGACTCGAACCAATGACAGTCTTAATTTGATAGTGCAAACCCAACACCTTACTAACTGTGCTAACCAGACTGTGCATACCAGACACACAATTTATCAGAGATTTAAGTGAATAAGCTACAGTGTCCAAGGTACTAAACATAATATATTCTATGGGGTGTCATAAGCAAGTCATTAGAATACTTTCCTACTAAATTTATAAGACATAAGCATTCAATATTTGAGTAAACAAAGAGAAAATAAAGCTATCTATTGGGTTTCACTAAAAAGTCCATTGGAAGACTTGACTATTGTTGTTAAAAGACATAGGCATTCATATTATAGAGCCACAAACCACACTAGTAAAATAAAAATATGATAACATGGGATTCGAACCAATGACAGTCTTAATTTGATAGTGCAAACCCAACACCTTACTAACTGTGCTAACCTGACTGTGCATACCAGACACACAATTTATCAGAGATTTAAGTGAATAAGCTACAGTGTCCAAGGTACTAAACATAACATATTCTATGGGGTGTCATAAGCAAGTCATTAGAATACTTTCCTACTAAATTTATAAGACATAAGCATTCAATATTTGAGTAAACAAAGAGAAAATAAAGCTATCTATTGGGTTTCACTAAAAAGTCCATTGGAAGACTTGACTATTGTTGTTAAAAGACATAGGCATTCATATTATAGAGCCACAAACCACACTAGTTAAATAAAAACATGATAACATAGGATTTGAACCAATGACAGTTTTAATTTGATAGTGCAAACCCAACACCTTACTAACTGTGCTAACCAGACTGTGCATACCAGACGCACAATTTATCAGAGATTTAAGTGAATAAGCTACAGTGTCCAAGGTACTAAACATAATATATTCTATGGGGTCTCATAAGCAAGTCATTAGAATACTTTCCTACTAAATTTATAAGACATAAGCATTCAATATTTGAGTAAACAAAGAGAAAATAAAGCTATCTATTGGGTTTCACTAAAAAGTCCATTGGAAGACTTGACTATTGTTGTTAAAAGACATAGGCATTCATATTATAGTGCCACAAACCACACTAGTTAAATAAAAACATGATAACATAGGATTCGAACCAATGACAGACTTAATTTGATAGTGCAAACCCAACACCTTACTAACTGTGCTAACCAGACTGTGCATGCCTGACACACAATTTATCAGAGATTTAAGTGAATAAGCTACAGTGTCCAAGGTACTAAACATAATATATTCTATGGGGTGTCATAAGCAAGTCATTAGAATACTTTCCTACTAAATTTATAAGACATAAGCATTCAATATTTGAGTAAACAAAGAGAAAATAAAGCTATCTATTGGGTTTCACTAAAAAGTCCATTGGAAGACTTGACTATTGTTGTTAAAAGACATAGGCATTCATATTATAGAGCCACAAACCTCACTAGTAAAATAAAAACATGACAACATGGGATTCGAACCAATGACAGTCTTAATTTGATAGTGCAAACCCAACACCTTACTAACTGTGCTAACAAGACTGTGCATACCAGACACACAATTTATCAGAGATTTAAGTGAATAAGCTACAGTGTCCAAGGTACTAAACATAATATATTCTATGGGGTGTCATAAGCAAGTCATTAGAATACTTTCCTACTAAATTTATAAGACATAAGCATTTAATATTTGAGTAAACAAAGAGAAAATAAAGCTATCTATTGGGTTTCACTAAAAAGTCCATTGGAAGACTTGACTATTGTTGTTAAAAGACATAGGCATTCATATTATAGAGCCACAAACCACACTAGTAAAATAAAAACAAGATAACATGGGATTCGAACCAATGACAGTCTTAATTTGATAGTGCAAACCCAACAACTTACTAACTGTGCTAACCAGACTGTGCATACTAGACACAATTTATCAGAGATTTAAGTGAATAAGCTACAGTGTCCAAGGTACTAAACATAATATATTCTATGGGGTGTCATAAGCAAGTCATTAGAATACTTTCCTACTAAATTTATAAGACATAAGCATTCAATATTTGAGTAAACAAAGAGAAAATAAAGCTATCTATTGGGTTTCACTAAAAAGTCCTTTGGAAGACTTGACTATTGTTGTTAAAAGACATAGGCATTCATATTATAGAGCCACAAACCACACTAGTAAAATAAAAACATGATAACATGGGACTCGAACCAATGACAGTCTTAATTTGATAGTGCAAACCCAACACCTTACTAACTGTGCTAACCAGACTGTGCATACCAGACACACAATTTATCAGAGATTTAAGTGAATAAGCTACAGTGTCCAAGGTACTAAACATAATATATTCTATGGGGTGTCATAAGCAAGTCATTAGAATACTTTCCTACTAAATTTATAAGACATAAGCATTCAATATTTGAGTAAACAAAGAGAAAATAAAGCGATCTATTGGGTTTCACTAAAAAGTCCATTGGAAGACTTGACTATTGTTGTTAAAAGACATAGGCATTCATATTATAGAGCCACAAACCACACTAGTAAAATAAAAACATAACATGGGATTCGAACCAATGACAGTCTTAATTTGATAGTGCAAACCCAACACCTTACTAACTGTGCTAACCAAACTGTGCATACCAGACACACAATTTATCAGAGTTTTAAGTGAATAAGCTACAGTGTCCAAGGTACTAAACATAATATATTCTATGGGATGTAATAAGCAAGTCATTAGAATACTTTCCTACTAAATTTATAAGACATAAGCATTCAATATTTGAGTAAGCAAAGAGAAAATAAAGCGATCTATTGGGTTTCACTAAAAAGTCCATTGGAAGACTTGACTATTGTTGTTAAAAGACATAGGCATTCATATTATAGAGCCACAAACCACACTAGTTAAATAAAAACATAACATGGGATTCGAACCAATGACAGTCTTAATTTGATAGTGCAAAACCAACACCTTACTAACTGTGCTAACCAGATTCTGCATACCAGACACACAATTTATCAGAGATTTAAGTGAATAAGCTACAGTGTCCAAGGTACTAAACATAATATATTCTATGGGGTGTCATAAGCAAGTCATTAGAATACTTTCCTACTAAATTTATAAGACATAAGCATTCAATATTTGAGTAAACAAAGAGAAAATAAAGCTATCTATTGGGTTTCTCTAAAAAGTCCATTGGAAGACTTGACTATTGTTGTTAAAAGACATAGGCATTCATATTATAGAGCCACACACTACACTAGTTAAATAAAAACATGATAACATAAGATTCGAACCAATGACAGTCTTAATTTGATAGTGCAAACCCAACACCTTACTAACTGTGCTAACCTGACTGTGCATACCAGACTCACAATTTATCAGAGATTTAAGTGAATAAGCTACAGTGTCCAAGGTACTAAACATAATATATTCTATGGGGTGTCATAAGCAAGTCATTAGAATACTTTCCTACTAAATTTATAAGACATAAGCATTCAATATTTGAGTAAACAAAGAGAAAATAAAGCGATCTATTGGGTTTCACTAAAAAGTCCATTGGAAGACTTGACTATTGTTGTTAAAAGACATAGGCATTCATATTATAGAGCCACAAACCACACTAGTAAAATAAAAACATGATAACATGGGACTCGAACCAATGACAGTCTTAATTTGATAGTGCAAACCCAACACCTTACTAACTGTGCTAACCAGACTGTGCATACCAGACACACAATTTATCAGAGATTTAAGTGAATAAGCTACAGTGTCCAAGGTACTAAACATAATATATTCTATGGGGTGTCATAAGCAAGTCATTAGAATACTTTCCTACTAAATTTATAAGACATAAGCATTCAATATTTGAGTAAACAAAGAGAAAATAAAGCTATCTATTGGGTTTCACTAAAAAGTCCATTGGAAGACTTGACTATTGTTGTTAAAAGACATAGGCATTCATATTATAGAGCCACAAACCACACTAGTAAAATAAAAATATGATAACATGGGATTCGAACCAATGACAGTCTTAATTTGATAGTGCAAACCCAACACCTTACTAACTGTGCTAACCTGACTGTGCATACCAGACACACAATTTATCAGAGATTTAAGTGAATAAGCTACAGTGTCCAAGGTACTAAACATAATATATTCTATGGGGTGTCATAAGCAAGTCATTAGAATACTTTCCTACTAAATTTATAAGACATAAGCATTCAATATTTGAGTAAACAAAGAGAAAATAAAGCTATCTATTGGGTTTCACTAAAAAGTCCATTGGAAGACTTGACTATTGTTGTTAAAAGACATAGGCATTCATATTATAGAGCCACAAACCACACTAGTTAAAAAAAACATGATAACATAGGATTCGAACCAGTGACAGACTTAATTTGATAGTGCAAACCCAACACCTTACTAACTGTGCTAACCAGACTGTGCATGCCTTACACACAATTTATCAGAGATTTAGGTGAATAAGCTACAGTGTCCAAGGTACTAAACATAATATATTCTATGGGGTGTCATAAGCAAGTCATTAGAATACTTTCCTACTAAATTTATAAGACATAAGCATTCAATATTTGAGTAAACAAAGAGAAAATAAAGCTATCTATTGGGTTTCACTAAAAAGTCCATTGGAAGACTTGACTATTGTTGTTAAAAGACATAGGCATTCATATTATAGAGCCACAAACCACACTAGTAAAATAAAAACAAGATAACATGGGATTCGAACCAATGACAGTCTTAATTTGATAGTGCAAACCCAACAACTTACTAACTGTGCTAACCAGACTGTGCATACTAGACACACAATTTATCAGAGATTTAAGTGAATAAGCTACAGTGTCCAAGGTACTAAACATAATATATTCTATGGGGTGTCATAAGCAAGTCATTAGAATACTTTCCTACTAAATTTATAAGACATAAGCATTCAATATTTGAGAAAATAAAGCTATCTATTGGGTTTCACTAAAAAGTCCTTTGGAAGACTTGACTATTGTTGTTAAAAGACATAGGCATTCATATTATAGAGCCACAAACCACACTAGTAAAATAAAAACATGATAACATGGGACTCGAACCAATGACAGTCTTAATTTGATAGTGCAAACCCAACACCTTACTAACTGTGCTAACCAGACTGTGCATACCAGACACACAATTTATCAGAGATTTAAGTGAATAAGCTACAGTGTCCAAGGTACTAAACATAATATATTCTATGGGGTGTCATAAGCAAGTCATTAGAATACTTTCCTACTAAATTTATAAGACATAAGCATTCAATATTTGAGTAAACAAAGAGAAAATAAAGCTATCTATTGGGTTTCACTAAAAAGTCCATTGGAAGACTTGACTATTGTTGTTAAAAGACATAGGCATTCATATTATAGAGCCACAAACCACACTAGTAAAATAAAAACAAGATAACATAGGATTCGAACCAATGACAGTCTTAATTTGATAGTGCAAACCCAACAACTTACTAACTGTGCTAACCAGACTGTGCATACTAGACACACAATTTATCAGAGATTTAAGTGAATAAGCTACAGTGTCCAAGGTACTAAACATAATATATTCTATGGGGTGTCATAAGCAAGTCATTAGAATACTTTCCTACTAAATTTATAAGACATAAGCATTCAATATTTGAGTAAACAAAGAGAAAATAAAGCTATCTATTGGGTTTCACTAAAAAGTCCTTTGGAAGACTTGACTATTGTTGTTAAAAGACATAGGCATTCATATTATAGAGCCACAAACCACACTAGTAAAATAAAAACATGATAACATGGGACTCGAACCAATGACAGTCTTAATTTGATAGTGCAAACCCAACACCTTACTAACTGTGCTAACCAGACTGTGCATACCAGACGCACAATTTATCAGAGATTTAAGTGAATAAGCTACAGTGTCCAAGGTACTAAACATAATATATTCTATGGGGTGTCATAAGCAAGTCATTAGAATACTTTCCTACTAAATTTATAAGACATAAGCATTCAATATTTGAGTAAACAAAGAGAAAATAAAGCTATCTATTGGGTTTCACTAAAAAGTCCATTGGAAGACTTGACTATTGTTGTTAAAAGACATAGGCATTCATATTATAGAGCCACAAACCACACTAGTTAAATAAAAACATGATAACATAGGATTCGAACCAATGACAGTCTTAATTTGATAGTGCAAACCCAACACCTTACTAACTGTGCTAACCAGACTGTGCATACCAGGCGCACAATTTATCAGAGATTTAAGTGAATAAGCTACAGTGTCCAAGGTACTAAACATAATATATTCTATGGGGTGTCATAAGCAAGTCATTAGAATACTTTCCTACTAAATTTATAAGACATAAGCATTCAATATTTGAGTAAACAAAGAGAAAATAAAGCTATCTATTGGGTTTCACTAAAAAGTCCATTGGAAGACTTGACTATTGTTGTTAAAAGACATAGGCATTCATATTATAGAGCCACAAACCACACTAGTAAAATAAAAACAAGATAACATGGGATTCGAACCAATGACAGTCTTAATTTGATAGTGCAAACCCAACAACTTACTAACTGTGCTAACCAGACTGTGCATACTAGACACACAATTTATCAGAGATTTAAGTGAATAAGCTACAGTGTCCAAGGTACTAAACATAATATATTCTATGGGGTGTCATAAGCAAGTCATTAGAATACTTTCCTACTAAATTTATAAGACATAAGCATTCAATATTTGAGTAAACAAAGAGAAAATAAAGCTATCTATTGGGTTTCACTAAAAAGTCCATTGGAAGACTTGACTATTGTTGTTAAAAGACATAGGCATTCATATTATAGAGCCACAAACCACACTAGTTAAATAAAAACATGATAACATAGGATTTGAACCAATGACAGTTTTAATTTGATAGTGCAAACCCAACACCTTACTAACTGTGCTAACCAGACTGTGCATACCAGACGCACAATTTATCAGAGATTTAAGTGAATAAGCTACAGTGTCCAAGGTACTAAACATAATATATTCTATGGGGTGTCATAAGCAAGTCATTAGAATACTTTCCTACTAAATTTATAAGACATAAGCATTCAATATTTGAGTAAACAAAGAGAAAATAAAGCTATCTATTGGGTTTCACTAAAAAGTCCATTGGAAGACTTGACTATTGTTGTTAAAAGACATAGGCATTCATATTATAGAGCCACAAACCTCACTAGTAAAATAAAAACATGATAACATGGGATTTGAACCAATGACAGTCTTAATTTGATAGTGCAAACCCAACACCTTACTAACTGTGCTAACCAGACTGTGCATACCAGACACACAATTTATCAGAGATTTAAGTGAATAAGCTACAGTGTCCAAGGTACTAAACATAATATATTCTATGGGGTGTCATAAGCAAGTCATTAGAATACTTTCCTACTAAATTTATAAGACATAAGCATTCAATATTTGAGTAAACAAAGAGAAAATAAAGCTATCTATTGGGTTTCACTAAAAAGTCCATTGGAAGACTTGACTATTGTTGTTAAAAGACATAGGCATTCATATTATAGAGCCACAAACCTCACTAGTAAAATAAAAACATGATAACATGGGATTCGAACCAATGACAGTCTTAATTTGATAGTGCAAACCCAACACCTTACTAACTGTGCTAACCAGACTGTGCATACCAGACACACAATTTATCAGAGATTTAAGTGAATAAGCTACAGTGTCCAAGGTACTAAACATAATATATTCTATGGGGTGTCATAAGCAAGTCATTAAAATACTTTCCTACTAAATTTATAAGACATAAGCATTCAATATTTGAGTAAACAAAGAGAAAATAAAGCGATCTATTGGGTTTCACTAAAAAGTCCATTGGAAGACTTGACTATTGTTGTTAAAAGACATAGGCATTCATATTATAGAGCCACAAACCTCACTAGTAAAATAAAAACATGATAACATGGGACTCGAACCAATGACAGTCTTAATTTGATAGTGCAAACCCAACACCTTACTAACTGTGCTAACCAGACTGTGCATACCAGACGCACAATTTATCAGAGATTTAAGTGAATAAGCTACAGTGTCCAAGGTACTAAACATAATATATTCTATGGGGTGTCATAAGCAAGTCATTAGAATACTTTCCTACTAAATTTATAAGACATAAGCATTCAATATTTGAGTAAACAAAGAGAAAATAAAGCTATCTATTGGGTTTCACTAAAAAGTCCATTGCAAGACTTGACTATTGTTGTTAAAAGACATAGGCATTCATATTATAGAGCCACAAACCACACTAGTTAAATAAAAACATGATAACATAGGATTTGAACCAATGACAGTTTTAATTTGATAGTGCAAACCCAACACCTTACTAACTGTGCTAACCAGACTGTGCATACCAGACGCACAATTTATCAGAGATTTAAGTGAATAAGCTACAGTGTCCAAGGTACTAAACATAATATATTCTATGGGGTGTCATAAGCAAGTCATTAGAATACTTTCCTACTAAATTTATAAGACATAAGCATTCAATATTTGAGTAAACAAAGAGAAAATAAAGCTATCTATTGGGTTTCACTAAAAAGTCCATTGGAAGACTTGACTATTGTTGTTAAAAGACATAGGCATTCATATTATAGAGCCACAAACCACACTAGTTAAATAAAAACATGATAACATAGGATTCGAACCAATGACAGTCTTAATTTGATAGTGCAAACCCAACACCTTACTAACTGTGCTAACCAGACTGTGCATACCAGACGCACAATTTATCAGAGATTTAAGTGAATAAGCTACAGTGTCCAAGGTACTAAACATAATATATTCTATGGGGTGTCATAAGCAAGTCATTAGAATACTTTCCTACTAAATTTATAAGACATAAGCATTCAATATTTGAGTAAACAAAGAGAAAATAAAGCTATCTATTGGGTTTCACTAAAAAGTCCATTGGAAGACTTGACTATTGTTGTTAAAAGACATAGGCATTCATATTATAGAGCCACAAACCACACTAGTAAAATAAAAACAAGATAACATGGGATTCGAACCAATGACAGTCTTAATTTGATAGTGCAAACCCAACAACTTACTAACTGTGCTAACCAGACTGTGCATACTAGACACACAATTTATCAGAGATTTAAGTGAATAAGCTACAGTGTCCAAGGTACTAAACATAATATATTCTATGGGGTGTCATAAGCAAGTCATTAGAATACTTTCCTACTAAATTTATAAGACATAAGCATTCAATATTTGAGTAAACAAAGAGAAAATAAAGCTATCTATTGGGTTTCACTAAAAAGTCCATTGGAAGACTTGACTATTGTTGTTAAAAGACATAGGCATTCATATTATAGAGCCACAAACCACACTAGTTAAATAAAAACATGATAACATAGGATTTGAACCAATGACAGTTTTAATTTGATAGTGCAAACCCAACACCTTACTAACTGTGCTAACCAGACTGTGCATACCAGACGCACAATTTATCAGAGATTTAAGTGAATAAGCTACAGTGTCCAAGGTACTAAACATAATATATTCTATGGGGTGTCATAAGCAAGTCATTAGAATACTTTCCTACTAAATTTATAAGACATAAGCATTCAATATTTGAGTAAACAAAGAGAAAATAAAGCTATCTATTGGGTTTCACTAAAAAGTCCATTGGAAGACTTGACTATTGTTGTTAAAAGACATAGGCATTCATATTATAGAACCACAAACCACACTAGTTAAATAAAAACATGATAACATAGGATTCGAACCAATGACAGTCTTAATTTGATAGTGCAAACCCAACACCTTACTAACTGTGCTAACCAGACTGTGCATACCAGACGCACAATTTATCAGAGATTTAAGTGAATAAGCTACAGTGTCCAAGGTACTAAACATAATATATTCTATGGGGTGTCATAAGCAAGTCATTAGAATACTTTCCTACTAAATTTATAAGACATAAGCATTCAATATTTGAGTAAACAAAGAGAAAATAAAGCTATCTATTGGGTTTCACTAAAAAGTCCATTGGAAGACTTGACTATTGTTGTTAAAAGACATAGGCATTCATATTATAGTGCCACAAACCACACTAGTTAAATAAAAACATGATAACATAGGATTCGAACCAATGACAGACTTAATTTGATAGTGCAAACCCAACACCTTACTAACTGTGCTAACCAGACTGTGCATGCCTGACACACAATTTATCAGAGATTTAGGTGAATAAGCTACAGTGTCCAAGGTACTAAACATAATATATTCTATGGGGTGTCATAAGCAAGTCATTAGAATACTTTCCTACTAAATTTATAAGACATAAGCATTCAATATTTGAGTAAACAAAGAGAAAATAAAGCTATCTATTGGGTTTCACTAAAAAGTCCATTGGAAGACTTGACTATTGTTGTTAAAAGACATAGGCATTCATATTATAGAGCCACAAACCTCACTAGTAAAATAAAAACATGATAACATGGGATTTGAACCAATGACAGTCTTAATTTGATAGTGCAAACCCAACACCTTACTAACTGTGCTAACCAGACTGTGCATACCAGACACACAATTTATCAGAGATTTAAGTGAATAAGCTACAGTGTCCAAGGTACTAAACATAATATATTCTATGGGGTGTCATAAGCAAGTCATTAGAATACTTTCCTACTAAATTTATAAGACATAAGCATTCAATATTTGAGTAAACAAAGAGAAAATAAAGCTATCTATTGGGTTTCACTAAAAAGTCCATTGGAAGACTTGACTATTGTTGTTAAAAGACATAGGCATTCATATTATAGAGCCACAAACCTCACTAGTAAAATAAAAACATGATAACATGGGATTCGAACCAATGACAGTCTTAATTTGATAGTGCAAACCCAACACCTTACTAACTGTGCTAACCAGACTGTGCATACCAGACACACAATTTATCAGAGATTTAAGTGAATAAGCTACAGTGTCCAAGGTACTAAACATAATATATTCTATGGGGTGTCATAAGCAAGTCATTAAAATACTTTCCTACTAAATTTATAAGACATAAGCATTCAATATTTGAGTAAACAAAGAGAAAATAAAGCGATCTATTGGGTTTCACTAAAAAGTCCATTGGAAGACTTGACTATTGTTGTTAAAAGACATAGGCATTCATATTATAGAGCCACAAACCTCACTAGTAAAATAAAAACATGATAACATGGGACTCGAACCAATGACAGTCTTAATTTGATAGTGCAAACCCAACACCTTACTAACTGTGCTAACCAGACTGTGCATACCAGGCGCACAATTTATCAGAGATTTAAGTGAATAAGCTACAGTGTCCAAGGTACTAAACATAATATATTCTATGGGGTGTCATAAGCAAGTCATTAGAATACTTTCCTACTAAATTTATAAGACATAAGCATTCAATATTTGAGTAAACAAAGAGAAAATAAAGCTATCTATTGGGTTTCACTAAAAAGTCCATTGCAAGACTTGACTATTGTTGTTAAAAGACATAGGCATTGATATTATAGAGCCACAAACCACACTAGTTAAATAAAAACATGATAACATAGGATTTGAACCAATGACAGTTTTAATTTGATAGTGCAAACCCAACACCTTACTAACTGTGCTAACCAGACTGTGCATACCAGATGCACAATTTATCAGAGATTTAAGTGAATAAGCTACAGTGTCCAAGGTACTAAACATAATATATTCTATGGGGTGTCATAAGCAAGTCATTAGAATACTTTCCTACTAAATTTATAAGACATAAGCATTCAATATTTGAGTAAACAAAGAGAAAATAAAGCTATCTATTGGGTTTCACTAAAAAGTCCATTGGAAGACTTGACTATTGTTGTTAAAAGACATAGGCATTCATATTATAGAACCACAAACCACACTAGTTAAATAAAAACATGATAACATAGGATTCGAACCAATGACAGTCTTAATTTGATAGTGCAAACCCAACACCTTACTAACTGTGCTAACCAGACTGTGCATACCAGATGCACAATTTATCAGAGATTTAAGTGAATAAGCTACAGTGTCCAAGGTACTAAACATAATTTATTCTATGGGGTGTCATAAGCAAGTCATTAGAATACTTTCCTACTAAATTTATAAGACATAAGCATTCAATATTTGAGTAAACAAAGAGAAAATAAAGCTATCTATTGGGTTTCACTAAAAAGTCCATTGGAAGACTTGACTATTGTTGTTAAAAGACATAGGCATTCATATTATAGTGCCACAAACCACACTAGTTAAATAAAAACATGATAACATAGGATTCGAACCAATGACAGACTTAATTTGATAGTACAAACCCAACACCTTACTAACTGTGCTAACCAGACTGTGCATGCCTGACACACAATTTATCAGAGATTTAGGTGAATAAGCTACAGTGTCCAAGGTACTAAACATAATATATTCTATGGGGTGTCATAAGCAAGTCATTAGAATACTTTCCTACTAAATTTATAAGACATAAGCATTCAATATTTGAGTAAACAAAGAGAAAATAAAGCTATCTATTGGGTTTCACTAAAAAGTCCATTGGAAGACTTGACTATTGTTGTTAAAAGACATAGGCATTCATATTATAGAGCCACAAACCTCACTAGTAAAATAAAAACATGATAACATGGGATTTGAACCAATGACAGTCTTAATTTGATAGTGCAAACCCAACACCTTACTAACTGTGCTAACCAGACTGTGCATACCAGACACACAATTTATCAGAGATTTAAGTGAATAAGCTACAGTGTCCAAGGTACTAAACATAATATATTCTATGGGGTGTCATAAGCAAGTCATTAGAATACTTTCCTACTAAATTTATAAGACATAAGCATTCAATATTTGAGTAAACAAAGAGAAAATAAAGCTATCTATTGGGTTTCACTAAAAAGTCCATTGGAAGACTTGACTATTGTTGTTAAAAGACATAGGCATTCATATTATAGAGCCACAAACCTCACTAGTAAAATAAAAACATGATAACATGGGATTCGAACCAATGACAGTCTTAATTTGATAGTGCAAACCCAACACCTTACTAACTGTGCTAACCAGACTGTGCATACCAGACACACAATTTATCAGAGATTTAAGTGAATAAGCTACAGTGTCCAAGGTACTAAACATAATATATTCTATGGGGTGTCATAAGCAAGTCATTAAAATACTTTCCTACTAAATTTATAAGACATAAGCATTCAATATTTGAGTAAACAAAGAGAAAATAAAGCGATCTATTGGGTTTCACTAAAAAGTCCATTGGAAGACTTGACTATTGTTGTTAAAAGACATAGGCATTCATATTATAGAGCCACAAACCTCACTAGTAAAATAAAAACATGATAACATGGGACTCGAACCAATGACAGTCTTAATTTGATAGTGCAAACCCAACACCTTACTAACTGTGCTAACCAGACTGTGCATACCAGACGCACAATTTATCAGAGATTTAAGTGAATAAGCTACAGTGTCCAAGGTACTAAACATAATATATTCTATGGGGTGTCATAAGCAAGTCATTAGAATACTTTCCTACTAAATTTATAAGACATAAGCATTCAATATTTGAGTAAACAAAGAAAATAAAGCTATCTATTGGGTTTCACTAAAAAGTCCATTGCAAGACTTGACTATTGTTGTTAAAAGACATAGGCATTCATATTATAGAGCCACAAACCACACTAGTTAAATAAAAACATGATAACATAGGATTTGAACCAATGACAGTTTTAATTTGATAGTGCAAACCCAACACCTTACTAACTGTGCTAACCAGACTGTGCATACCAGACGCACAATTTATCAGAGATTTAAGTGAATAAGCTACAGTGTCCAAGGTACTAAACATAATATATTCTATGGGGTGTCATAAGCAAGTCATTAGAATACTTTCCTACTAAATTTATAAGACATAAGCATTCAATATTTGAGTAAACAAAGAGAAAATAAAGCTATCTATTGGGTTTCACTAAAAAGTCCATTGGAAGACTTGACTATTGTTGTTAAAAGACATAGGCATTCATATTATAGAGCCACAAACCACACTAGTTAAATAAAAACATGATAACATAGGATTCGAACCAATGACAGTCTTAATTTGATAGTGCAAACCCAACACCTTACTAACTGTGCTAACCAGACTGTGCATACCAGACGCACAATTTATCAGAGATTTAAGTGAATAAGCTACAGTGTCCAAGGTACTAAACATAGTATATTCTATGGGGTGTCATAAGCAAGTCATTAGAATACTTTCCTACTAAATTTATAAGACATAAGCATTCAATATTTGAGTAAACAAAGAGAAAATAAAGCTATCTATTGGGTTTCACTAAAAAGTCCATTGGAAGACTTGACTATTGTTGTTAAAAGACATAGGCATTCATATTATAGAGCCACAAACCACACTAGTAAAATAAAAACAAGATAACATGAGATTCGAACCAATGACAGTCTTAATTTGATAGTGCAAACCCAACAACTTACTAACTGTGCTAACCAGACTGTGCATACTAGACACACAATTTATCAGAGATTTAAGTGAATAAGCTACAGTGTCCAAGGTACTAAACATAATATATTCTATGGGGTGTCATAAGCAAGTCATTAGAATACTTTCCTACTAAATTTATAAGACATAAGCATTCAATATTTGAGTAAACAAAGAGAAAATAAAGCTATCTATTGGGTTTCACTAAAAAGTCCATTGGAAGACTTGACTATTGTTGTTAAAAGACATAGGCATTCATATTATAGAGCCACAAACCACACTAGTTAAATAAAAACATGATAACATAGGATTTGAACCAATGACAGTTTTAATTTGATAGTGCAAACCCAACACCTTACTAACTGTGCTAACCAGACTGTGCATACCAGACACACAATTTATCAGAGATTTAAGTGAATAAGCTACAGTGTCCAAGGTACTAAACATAATATATTCTATGGGGTGTCATAAGCAAGTCATTAGAATACTTTCCTACTAAATGTATAAGACATAAGCATTCAATATTTGAGTAAACAAAGAGAAAATAAAGCTATCTATTGGGTTTCACTAAAAAGTCCATTGGAAGACTTGACTATTGTTGTTAAAAGACATAGGCATTCATATTATAGTGCCACAAACCACACTAGTTAAATAAAAACATGATAACATAGGATTCGAACCAATGACAGACTTAATTTGATAGTGCAAACCCAACACCTTACTAACTGTGCTAACCAGACTGTGCATGCCTGACACACAATTTATCAGAGATTTAGGTGAATAAGCTACAGTGTCCAAGGTACTAAACATAATATATTCTATGGGGTGTCATAAGCAAGTCATTAGAATACTTTCCTACTAAATTTATAAGACATAAGCATTCAATATTTGAGTAAACAAAGAGAAAATAAAGCTATCTATTGGGTTTCACTAAAAAGTCCATTGGAAGTCTTGACTATTGTTGTTAAAAGACATAGGCATTCATATTATAGAGCCACAAACCTCACTAGTAAAATAAAAACATGATAACATGGGATTTGAACCAATGACAGTCTTAATTTGATAGTGCAAACCCAACACCTTACTAACTGTGCTAACCAGACTGTGCATACCAGACACACAATTTATCAGAGATTTAAGTGAATAAGCTACAGTGTCCAAGGTACTAAACATAATATATTCTATGGGGTGTCATAAGCAAGTCATTAGAATACTTTCCTACTAAATTTATAAGACATAAGCATTCAATATTTGAGTAAACAAAGAGAAAATAAAGCTATCTATTGGGTTTCACTAAAAAGTCCATTGGAAGACTTGACTATTGTTGTTAAAAGACATAGGCATTCATATTATAGAGCCACAAACCTCACTAGTAAAATAAAAACATGATAACATGGTATTCGAACCAATGACAGTCTTAATTTGATAGTGCAAACCCAACACCTTACTAACTGTGCTAACCAGACTGTGCATACCAGACACACAATTTATCAGAGATTTAAGTGAATAAGCTACAGTGTCCAAGGTACTAAACATAATATATTCTATGGGGTGTCATAAGCAAGTCATTAAAATACTTTCCTACTAAATTTATAAGACATAAGCATTCAATATTTGAGTAAACAAAGAGAAAATAAAGCGATCTATTGGGTTTCACTAAAAAGTCCATTGGAAGACTTGACTATTGTTGTTAAAAGACATAGGCATTCATATTATAGAGCCACAAACCTCACTAGTAAAATAAAAACATGATAACATGGGATTCGAACCAATGACAGTCTTAATTTGATAGTGCAAACCCAACACCTTACTAACTGTGCTAACCAGACTGTGCATACCAGACACACAATTTATCAGAGATTTAAGTGAATAAGCTACAGTGTCCAAGGTACTAAACATAATATATTCTATGGGGTGTCATAAGCAAGTCATTAGAATACTTTCCTACTAAATTTATAAGACATAAGCATTCAATATTTGAGTAAACAAAGAGAAAATAAAGCGATCTATTGGGTTTCACTAAAAAGTCCTTTGGAAGACTTGACTATTGTTGTTAAAAGACATAGGCATTCATATTATAGAGCCACAAACCACACTAGTAAAATAAAAACATGATAACATGGGACTCGAACCAATGACAGTCTTAATTTGATAGTGCAAACCCAACACCTTACTAACTGTGCTAACCAGACTGTGCATACCAGACACACAATTTATCAGAGATTTAAGTGAATAAGCTACAGTGTCCAAGGTACTAAACATAATATATTCTATGGGGTGTCATAAGCAAGTCATTAAAATACTTTCCTACTAAATTTATAAGACATAAGCATTCAATATTTGAGTAAACAAAGAGAAAATAAAGCGATCTATTGGGTTTCACTAAAAAGTCCATTGGAAGACTTGACTATTGTTGTTAAAAGACATAGGCATTCATATTATAGAGCCACAAACCTCACTAGTAAAATAAAAACATGATAACATGGGATTCAAACCAATGACAGTCTTAATTTGATAGTGCAAACCCAACACCTTACTAACTGTGCTAACAAGACTGTGCATACCAGACACACAATTTATCAGAGATTTAAGTGAATAAGCTACAGTGTCCAAGGTACTAAACATAATATATTCTATGGGGTGTCATAAGCAAGTCATTAGAATACTTTCCTACTAAATTTATAAGACATAAGCATTTAATATTTGAGTAAACAAAGAGAAAATAAAGCTATCTATTGGGTTTCACTAAAAAGTCCATTGGAAGACTTGACTATTGTTGTTAAAAGACATAGGCATTCATATTATAGAGCCACAAACCACACTAGTA
The DNA here is from genome assembly GCF_028390025.1 of Pseudophryne corroboree. Taxonomy (NCBI): domain Eukaryota; kingdom Metazoa; phylum Chordata; class Amphibia; order Anura; family Myobatrachidae; genus Pseudophryne; species Pseudophryne corroboree. The sequence goes on from NC_086445.1 coordinate 629,936,081, forward strand.
AAATAAAAACAAGATAACATGGGATTCGAACCAATGACAGTCTTAATTTGATAGTGCAAACCCAACAACTTACGAACTGTGCTAACCAGACTGTGCATACTAGACACACAATTTATCAGAGATTTAAGTGAATAAGCTACAGTGTCCAAGGTACTAAACATAATATATTCTATGGGGTGTCATAAGCAAGTCATTAGAATACTTTCCTACTAAATTTATAAGACATACGCATTCAATATTTGAGTAAACAAAGAGAAAATAAAGCTATCTATTGGGTTTCACTAAAAAGTCCTTTGGAAGACTTGACTATTGTTGTTAAAAGACATAGGCATTCATATTATAGAGCCACAAACCACACTAGTAAAATAAAAACATGATAACATTGGACTCGAACCAATGACAGTCTTAATTTGATAGTGCAAACCCAACACCTTACTAACTGTGCTAACCAGACTATGCATACCAGACACACAATTTATCAGAGATTTAAGTGAATAAGCTACAGTGTCCAAGGTACTAAACATAATATATTCTATGGGGTGTCATAAGCAAGTCATTAGAATACTTTCCTACTAAATTTATAAGACATAAGCATTCAATATTTGAGTAAACAAAGAGAAAATAAAGCTATCTATTGGGTTTCACTAAAAAGTCCATTGGAAGACTTGACTATTGTTGTTAAAAGACATAGGCATTCATATTATAGAGCCACAAACCACACTAGTAAAATAAAAATATGATAACATGGGATTCGAACCAATGACAGTCTTAATTTGATAGTGCAAACCCAACACCTTACTAACTGTGCTAACCTGACTGTGCATACCAGACACACAATTTATCAGAGATTTAAGTGAATAAGCTACAGTGTCCAAGGTACTAAACATAACATATTCTATGGGGTGTCATAAGCAAGTCATTAGAATACTTTCCTACTAAATTTATAAGACATAAGCATTCAATATTTGAGTAAACAAAGAGAAAATAAAGCTATCTATTGGGTTTCACTAAAAAGTCCATTGGAAGACTTGACTATTGTTGTTAAAAGACATAGGCATTCATATTATAGAGCCACAAACCACACTAGTTAAATAAAAACATGATAACATAGGATTTGAACCAATGACAGTTTTAATTTGATAGTGCAAACCCAACACCTTACTAACTGTGCTAACCAGACTGTGCATACCAGACGCACAATTTATCAGAGATTTAAGTGAATAAGCTACAGTGTCCAAGGTACTAAACATAATATATTCTATGGGGTGTCATAAGCAAGTCATTAGAATACTTTCCTACTAAATTTATAAGACATAAGCATTCAATATTTGAGTAAACAAAGAGAAAATAAAGCTATCTATTGGGTTTCACTAAAAAGTCCATTGGAAGACTTGACTATTGTTGTTAAAAGACATAGGCATTCATATTATAGAGCCACAAACCACACTAGTTAAATAAAAACATGATAACATAGGATTCGAACCAATGACAGTCTTAATTTGATAGTGCAACCCCAACACCTTACTAACTGTGCTAACCAGACTGTGCATACCAGACACACAATTTATCAGAGATTTAAGTGAATAAGCTACAGTGTCCAAGGTACTAAACATAATATATTCTATGGGGTGTCATAAGCAAGTCATTAAAATACTTTCCTACTAAATTTATAAGACATAAGCATTCAATATTTGAGTAAACAAAGAGAAAATAAAGCTATCTATTGGGTTTCACTAAAAAGTCCATTGGAAGACTTGACTATTGTTGTTAAAAGACATAGGCATTCATATTATAGAGCCACAAACCTCACTAGTAAAATAAAAACATGATAACATGGGATTCGAACCAATGACAGTCTTAATTTGATAGTGCAAACCCAACACCTTACTAACTGTGCTAACCAGACTGTGCATACCAGACACACAATTTATCAGAGATTTAAGTGAATAAGCTACAGTGTCCAAGGTACTAAACATAATATATTCTATGGGGTGTCATAAGCAAGTCATTAGAATACTTTCCTACTAAATTTATAAGACATAAGCATTCAATATTTGAGTAAACAAAGAGAAAATAAAGCTATCTATTGGGTTTCACTAAAAAGTCCTTTGGAAGACTTGACTATTGTTGTTAAAAGACATAGGCATTCATATTATAGAGCCACAAACCACACTAGTAAAATAAAAACATGATAACATGGGACTCGAACCAATGACAGTCTTAATTTGATAGTGCAAACCCAACACCTTACTAACTGTGCTAACCAGACTGTGCATACCAGACACACAATTTATCAGAGATTTAAGTGAATAAGCTACAGTGTCCAAGGTACTAAACATAATATATTCTATGGGGTGTCATAAGCAAGTCATTAGAATACTTTCCTACTAAATTTATAAGACATAAGCATTCAATATTTGAGTAAACAAAGAGAAAATAAAGCTATCTATTGGGTTTCACTAAAAAGTCCATTGGAAGACTTGACTATTGTTGTTAAAAGACATAGGCATTCATATTATAGAGCCACAAACCTCACTAGTAAAATAAAAACATGATAACATGGGATTCGAACCAATGACAGTCTTAATTTGATAGTGCAAACCCAACACCTTACTAACTGTGCTAACCAGACTGTGCATACCAGACACACAATTTATCCGAGATTTAAGTGAATAAGCTACAGTGTCCAAGGTACTAAACATAATATATTCTATGGGGTGTCATAAGCAAGTCATTAAAATACTTTCCTACTAAATTTATAAGACATAAGCATTCAATATTTGAGTAAACAAAGAGAAAATAAAGCGATCTATTGGGTTTCACTAAAAAGTCCATTGGAAGACTTGACTATTGTTGTTAAAAGACATAGGCATTCATATTATAGAGCCACAAACCTCACTAGTAAAATAAAAACATGATAACATGGGATTCGAACCAATGACAGTCTTAATTTGATAGTGCAACCCCAACACCTTACTAACTGTGCTAACCAGACTGTGCATACCAGACACACAATTTATCAGAGATTTAAGTGAATAAGCTACAGTGTCCAAGGTACTAAACATAATATATTCTATGGGGTGTCATAAGCAAGTCATTAAAATACTTTCCTACTAAATTTATAAGACATAAGCATTCAATATTTGAGTAAACAAAGAGAAAATAAAGCTATCTATTGGGTTTCACTAAAAAGTCCATTGGAAGACTTGACTATTGTTGTTAAAAGACATAGGCATTCATATTATAGAGCCACAAACCTCACTAGTAAAATAAAAACATGATAACATGGGATTCGAACCAATGACAGTCTTAATTTGATAGTGCAAACCCAACACCTTACTAACTGTGCTAACCAGACTGTGCATACCAGACACACAATTTATCAGAGATTTAAGTGAATAAGCTACAGTGTCCAAGGTACTAAACATAATATATTCTATGGGGTGTCATAAGCAAGTCATTAGAATACTTTCCTACTAAATTTATAAGACAAGCATTCAATATTTGAGTAAACAAAGAGAAAATAAAGCGATCTATTGGGTTTCACTAAAAAGTCCATTGGAAGACTTGACTATTGTTGTTAAAAGACATAGGCATTCATATTATAGAGCCACAAACCACACTAGTAAAATAAAAATATGATAACATGGGATTCGAACCAATGACAGTCTTAATTTGATAGTGCAAACCCAACACCTTACTAACTGTGCTAACCTGACTGTGCATACCAGACACACAATTTATCAGAGATTTAAGTGAATAAGCTACAGTGTCCAAGGTACTAAACATAACATATTCTATGGGGTGTCATAAGCAAGTCATTAGAATACTTTCCTACTAAATTTATAAGACATAAGCATTCAATATTTGAGTAAACAAAGAGAAAATAAAGCGATCTATTGGGTTTCACTAAAAAGTCCTTTGGAAGACTTGACTATTGTTGTTAAAAGACATAGGCATTCATATTATAGAGCCACAAACCACACTAGTAAAATAAAAACATGATAACATGGGACTCGAACCAATGACAGTCTTAATTTGATAGTGCAAACCCAACACCTTACTAACTGTGCTAACCAGACTGTGCATACCAGACACACAATTTATCAGAGATTTAAGTGAATAAGCTACAGTGTCCAAGGTACTAAACATAATATATTCTATGGGGTGTCATAAGCAAGTCATTAGAATACTTTCCTACTAAATTTATAAGACATAAGCATTCAATATTTGAGTAAACAAAGAGAAAATAAAGCTATCTATTGGGTTTCACTAAAAAGTCCATTGGAAGACTTGACTATTGTTGTTAAAAGACATAGGCATTCATATTATAGAGCCACAAACCTCACTAGTAAAATAAAAACATGATAACATGGGATTCGAACCAATGACAGTCTTAATTTGATAGTGCAAACCCAACACCTTACTAACTGTGCTAACCAGACTGTGCATACCAGACACACAATTTATCAGAGATTTAAGTGAATAAGCTACAGTGTCCAAGGTACTAAACATAATATATTCTATGGGGTGTCATAAGCAAGTCATTAGAATACTTTCCTACTAAATTTATAAGACATAAGCATTCAATATTTGAGTAAACAAAGAGAAAATAAAGCGATCTATTGGGTTTCACTAAAAAGTCCTTTGGAAGACTTGACTATTGTTGTTAAAAGACATAGGCATTCATATTATAGAGCCACAAACCACACTAGTAAAATAAAAACATGATAACATGGGACTCGAACCAATAACAGTCTTAATTTGATAGTGCAAACCCAACACCTTACTAACTGTGCTAACCAGACTGTGCATACCAGACACACAATTTATCAGAGATTTAAGTGAATAAGCTACAGTGTCCAAGGTACTAAACATAATATATTCTATGGGGTGTCATAAGCAAGTCATTAGAATACTTTCCTACTAAATTTATAAGACATAAGCATTCAATATTTGAGTAAACAAAGAGAAAATAAAGCTATCTATTGGGTTTCACTAAAAAGTCCATTGGAAGACTTGACTATTGTTGTTAAAAGACATAGGCATTCATATTATAGAGCCACAAACCTCACTAGTAAAATAAAAACATGATAACATGGGATTCGAACCAATGACAGTCTTAATTTGATAGTGCAAACCCAACACCTTACTAACTGTGCTAACCAGACTGTGCATACCAGACACACAATTTATCCGAGATTTAAGTGAATAAGCTACAGTGTCCAAGGTACTAAACATAATATATTCTATGGGGTGTCATAAGCAAGTCATTAAAATACTTTCCTACTAAATTTATAAGACATAAGCATTCAATATTTGAGTAAACAAAGAGAAAATAAAGCGATCTATTGGGTTTCACTAAAAAGTCCATTGGAAGACTTGACTATTGTTGTTAAAAGACATAGGCATTCATATTATAGAGCCACAAACCTCACTAGTAAAATAAAAACATGATAACATGGGATTCGAACCAATGACAGTCTTAATTTGATAGTGCAACCCCAACACCTTACTAACTGTGCTAACCAGACTGTGCATACCAGACACACAATTTATCAGAGATTTAAGTGAATAAGCTACAGTGTCCAAGGTACTAAACATAATATATTCTATGGGGTGTCATAAGCAAGTCATTAAAATACTTTCCTACTAAATTTATAAGACATAAGCATTCAATATTTGAGTAAACAAAGAGAAAATAAAGCTATCTATTGGGTTTCACTAAAAAGTCCATTGGAAGACTTGACTATTGTTGTTAAAAGACATAGGCATTCATATTATAGAGCCACAAACCTCACTAGTAAAATAAAAACATGATAACATGGGATTCGAACCAATGACAGTCTTAATTTGATAGTGCAAACCCAACACCTTACTAACTGTGCTAACCAGACTGTGCATACCAGACACACAATTTATCAGAGATTTAAGTGAATAAGCTACAGTGTCCAAGGTACTAAACATAATATATTCTATGGGGTGTCATAAGCAAGTCATTAGAATACTTTCCTACTAAATTTATAAGACATAAGCATTCAATATTTGAGTAAACAAAGAGAAAATAAAGCTATCTATTGGGTTTCACTAAAAAGTCCTTTGGAAGACTTGACTATTGTTGTTAAAAGACATAGGCATTCATATTATAGAGCCACAAACCACACTAGTAAAATAAAAACATGATAACATGGGACTCGAACCAATGACAGTCTTAATTTGATAGTGCAAACCCAACACCTTACTAACTGTGCTAACCAGACTGTGCATACCAGACACACAATTTATCAGAGATTTAAGTGAATAAGCTACAGTGTCCAAGGTACTAAACATAATATATTCTATGGGGTGTCATAAGCAAGTCATTAGAATACTTTCCTACTAAATTTATAAGACATAAGCATTCAATATTTGAGTAAACAAAGAGAAAATAAAGCTATCTATTGGGTTTCACTAAAAAGTCCATTGGAAGACTTGACTATTGTTGTTAAAAGACATAGGCATTCATATTATAGAGCCACAAACCTCACTAGTAAAATAAAAACATGATAACATGGGATTCGAACCAATGACAGTCTTAATTTGATAGTGCAAACCCAACACCTTACTAACTGTGCTAACCAGACTGTGCATACCAGACACACAATTTATCCGAGATTTAAGTGAATAAGCTACAGTGTCCAAGGTACTAAACATAATATATTCTATGGGGTGTCATAAGCAAGTCATTAAAATACTTTCCTACTAAATTTATAAGACATAAGCATTCAATATTTGAGTAAACAAAGAGAAAATAAAGCGATCTATTGGGTTTCACTAAAAAGTCCATTGGAAGACTTGACTATTGTTGTTAAAAGACATAGGCATTCATATTATAGAGCCACAAACCTCACTAGTAAAATAAAAACATGATAACATGGGATTCGAACCAATGACAGTCTTAATTTGATAGTGCAACCCCAACACCTTACTAACTGTGCTAACCAGACTGTGCATACCAGACACACAATTTATCAGAGATTTAAGTGAATAAGCTACAGTGTCCAAGGTACTAAACATAATATATTCTATGGGGTGTCATAAGCAAGTCATTAAAATACTTTCCTACTAAATTTATAAGACATAAGCATTCAATATTTGAGTAAACAAAGAGAAAATAAAGCTATCTATTGGGTTTCACTAAAAAGTCCATTGGAAGACTTGACTATTGTTGTTAAAAGACATAGGCATTCATATTATAGAGCCACAAACCTCACTAGTAAAATAAAAACATGATAACATGGGATTCGAACCAATGACAGTCTTAATTTGATAGTGCAAACCCAACACCTTACTAACTGTGCTAACCAGACTGTGCATACCAGACACACAATTTATCAGAGATTTAAGTGAATAAGCTACAGTGTCCAAGGTACTAAACATAATATATTCTATGGGGTGTCATAAGCAAGTCATTAGAATACTTTCCTACTAAATTTATAAGACAAGCATTCAATATTTGAGTAAACAAAGAGAAAATAAAGCGATCTATTGGGTTTCACTAAAAAGTCCATTGGAAGACTTGACTATTGTTGTTAAAAGACATAGGCATTCATATTATAGAGCCACAAACCACACTAGTAAAATAAAAATATGATAACATGGGATTCGAACCAATGACAGTCTTAATTTGATAGTGCAAACCCAACACCTTACTAACTGTGCTAACCTGACTGTGCATACCAGACACACAATTTATCAGAGATTTAAGTGAATAAGCTACAGTGTCCAAGGTACTAAACATAACATATTCTATGGGGTGTCATAAGCAAGTCATTAGAATACTTTCCTACTAAATTTATAAGACATAAGCATTCAATATTTGAGTAAACAAAGAGAAAATAAAGCGATCTATTGGGTTTCACTAAAAAGTCCTTTGGAAGACTTGACTATTGTTGTTAAAAGACATAGGCATTCATATTATAGAGCCACAAACCACACTAGTAAAATAAAAACATGATAACATGGGACTCGAACCAATGACAGTCTTAATTTGATAGTGCAAACCCAACACCTTACTAACTGTGCTAACCAGACTGTGCATACCAGACACACAATTTATCAGAGATTTAAGTGAATAAGCTACAGTGTCCAAGGTACTAAACATAATATATTCTATGGGGTGTCATAAGCAAGTCATTAGAATACTTTCCTACTAAATTTATAAGACATAAGCATTCAATATTTGAGTAAACAAAGAGAAAATAAAGCTATCTATTGGGTTTCACTAAAAAGTCCATTGGAAGACTTGACTATTGTTGTTAAAAGACATAGGCATTCATATTATAGAGCCACAAACCTCACTAGTAAAATAAAAACATGATAACATGGGATTCGAACCAATGACAGTCTTAATTTGATAGTGCAAACCCAACACCTTACTAACTGTGCTAACCAGACTGTGCATACCAGACACACAATTTATCAGAGATTTAAGTGAATAAGCTACAGTGTCCAAGGTACTAAACATAATATATTCTATGGGGTGTCATAAGCAAGTCATTAAAATACTTTCCTACTAAATTTATAAGACATAAGCATTCAATATTTGAGTAAACAAAGAGAAAATAAAGCGATCTATTGGGTTTCACTAAAAAGTCCATTGGAAGACTTGACTATTGTTGTTAAAAGACATAGGCATTCATATTATAGAGCCACAAACCTCACTAGTAAAATAAAAACATGATAACATGGGATTCGAACCAATGACAGTCTTAATTTGATAGTGCAAACCCAACACCTTACTAACTGTGCTAACAAGACTGTGCATACCAGACACACAATTTATCAGAGATTTAAGTGAATAAGCTACAGTGTCCAAGGTACTAAACATAATATATTCTATGGGGTGTCATAAGCAAGTCATTAGAATACTTTCCTACTAAATTTATAAGACATAAGCATTTAACATTTGAGTAAACAAAGAGAAAATAAAGCTATCTATTGGGTTTCACTAAAAAGTCCATTGGAAGACTTGACTATTGTTGTTAAAAGACATAGGCATTCATATTATAGTGCCACAAACCACACTAGTTAAATAAAAACATGATAACATAAGATTCGAACCAATGACAGACTTAATTTGATAGTGCAAACCCAACACCTTACTAACTGTGCTAACCAGACTGTGCATGCCTGACACACAATTTATCAGAGATTTAGGTGAATAAGCTACAGTGTCCAAGGTACTAAACATAATATATTCTATGGGGTGTCATAAGCAAGTCATTAGAATACTTTCCTACTAAATTTATAAGACATAAGCATTCAATATTTGAGTAAACAAAGAGAAAATAAAGCTATCTATTGGGTTTCACTAAAAAGTCCATTGGAAGACTTGACTATTGTTGTTAAAAGACATAGGCATTCATATTATAGAGCCACAAACCTCACTAGTAAAATAAAAACATGATAACATGGGATTCGAACCAATGACAGTCTTAATTTGATAGTGCAAACCCAACACCTTACTAACTGTGCTAACCAGACTGTGCATACCAGACACACAATTTATCAGAGATTTAAGTGAATAAGCTACAGTGTCCAAGGTACTAAACATAATATATTCTATGGGGTGTCATAAGCAAGTCATTAAAATACTTTCCTACTAAATTTATAAGACATAAGCATTCAATATTTGAGTAAACAAAGAGAAAATAAAGCGATCTATTGGGTTTCACTAAAAAGTCCATTGGAAGACTTGACTATTGTTGTTAAAAGACATAGGCATTCATATTATAGAGCCACAAACCTCACTAGTAAAATAAAAACATGATAACATGGGATTCGAACCAATGACAGTCTTAATTTGATAGTGCAAACCCAACACCTTACTAACTGTGCTAACCAGACTGTGCATACCAGATACACAATTTATCAGAGATTTAAGTGAATAAGCTACAGTGTCCAAGGTACTAAACATAATATATTCTATGGGGTGTCATAAGCAAGTCATTAGAATACTTTCCTACTAAATTTATAAGACATAAGCATTCAATATTTGAGTAAACAAAGAGAAAATAAAGCTATCTATTGGGTTTCACTAAAAAGTCCATTGGAAGACTTGACTATTGTTGTTAAAAGACATAGGCATTCATATTATAGAGCCACAAACCACACTAGTAAAATAAAAATATGATAACATGGGATTCGAACCAATGACAGTCTTAATTTGATAGTGCAAACCCAACACCTTACTAACTGTGCTAACCTGACTGTGCATACCAGACACACAATTTATCAGAGATTTAAGTGAATAAGCTACAGTGTCCAAGGTACTAAACATAACATATTCTATGGGGTGTCATAAGCAAGTCATTAGAATACTTTCCTACTAAATTTATAAGACATAAGCATTCAATATTTGAGTAAACAAAGAGAAAATAAAGCTATCTATTGGGTTTCACTAAAAAGTCCATTGGAAGACTTGACTATTGTTGTTAAAAGACATAGGCATTCATATTATAGAGCCACAAACCACACTAGTTAAAAAAAACATGATAACATAGGATTTGAACCAATGACAGTTTTAATTTGATAGTGCAAACCCAACACCTTACTAACTGTGCTAACCAGACTGTGCATACCAGACGAACAATTTATCAGAGATTTAAGTGAATAAGCTACAGTGTCCAAGGTACTAAACATAATATATTCTATGGGGTGTCATAAGCAAGTCATTAGAATACTTTCCTACTAAATTTATAAGACATAAGCATTCAATATTTGAGTAAACAAAGAGAAAATAAAGCTATCTATTGGGTTTCACTAAAAAGTCCATTGGAAGACTTGACTATTGTTGTTAAAAGACATAGGCATTCATATTATAGTGCCACAAACCACACTAGTTAAAAAAAACATGATAACATAGGATTCGAACCAATGACAGACTTAATTTGATAGTGCAAACCCAACACCTTACTAACTGTGCTAACCAGACTGTGCATGCCTGACACACAATTTATCAGAGATTTAGGTGAATAAGCTACAGTGTCCAAGGTACTAAACATAATATATTCTATGGGGTGTCATAAGCAAGTCATTAGAATACTTTCCTACTAAATTTATAAGACATAAGCATTCAATATTTGAGTAAACAAAGAGAAAATAAAGCTATCTATTGGGTTTCACTAAAAAGTCCATTGGAAGACTTGACTATTGTTGTTAAAAGACATAGGCATTCATATTATAGAGCCACAAACCACACTAGTAAAATAAAAACAAGATAACATGGGATTCGAACCAATGACAGTCTTAATTTGATAGTGCAAACCCAACAACTTACTAACTGTGCTAACCAGACTGTGCATACTAGACACACAATTTATCAGAGATTTAAGTGAATAAGCTACAGTGTCCAAGGTACTAAACATAATATATTCTATGGGGTGTCATAAGCAAGTCATTAGAATACTTTCCTACTAAATTTATAAGACATAAGCATTCAATATTTGAGTAAACAAAGAGAAAATAAAGCTATCTATTGGGTTTCACTAAAAAGTCCTTTGGAAGACTTGACTATTGTTGTTAAAAGACATAGGCATTCATATTATAGAGCCACAAACCACACTAGTAAAATAAAAACATGATAACATGGGACTCGAACCAATGACAGTCTTAATTTGATAGTGCAAACCCAACACCTTACTAACTGTGCTAACCAGACTGTGCATACCAGACACACAATTTATCAGAGATTTAAGTGAATAAGCTACAGTGTCCAAGGTACTAAACATAATATATTCTATGGGGTGTCATAAGCAAGTCATTAGAATACTTTCCTACTAAATTTATAAGACATAAGCATTCAATATTTGAGTAAACAAAGAGAAAATAAAGCTATCTATTGGGTTTCACTAAAAAGTCCATTGGAAGACTTGACTATTGCTGTTAAAAGACATAGGCATTCATATTATAGAGCCACAAACCACACTAGTAAAATAAAAACAAGATAACATAGGATTCGAACCAATGACAGTCTTAATTTGATAGTGCAAACCCAACAACTTACTAACTGTGCTAACCAGACTGTGCATACTAGACACACAATTTATCAGAGATTTAAGTGAATAAGCTACAGTGTCCAAGGTACTAAACATAATATATTCTATGGGGTGTCATAAGCAAGTCATTAGAATACTTTCCTACTAAATTTATAAGACATAAGCATTTAATATTTGAGTAAACAAAGAGAAAATAAAGCTATCTATTGGGTTTCACTAAAAAGTCCATTGGAAGACTTGACTATTGTTGTTAAAAGACATAGGCATTCATATTATAGAGCCACAAACCACACTAGTAAAATAAAAACAAGATCACATGGGATTCGAACCAATGACAGTCTTAATTTGATAGTGTAAACCCAACAACTTACTAACTGTGCTAACCAGACTGTGCATACTAGACACACAATTTATCAGAGATTTAAGTGAATAAGCTACAGTGTCCAAGGTACTAAACATAATATATTCTATGGGGTGTCATAAGCAAGTCATTAGAATACTTTCCTACTAAATTTATAAGACATAAGCATTCAATATTTGAGTAAACAAAGAGAAAATAAAGCTATCTATTGGGTTTCACTAAAAAGTCCTTTGGAAGACTTGACTATTGTTGTTAAAAGACATAGGCATTCATATTATAGAGCCACAAACCACACTAGTAAAATAAAAACATGATAACATGGGACTCGAACCAATGACAGTCTTAATTTGATAGTGCAAACCCAACACCTTACTAACTGTGCTAACCAGACTGTGCATACCAGACACACAATTTATCAGAGATTTAAGTGAATAAGCTACAGTGTCCAAGGTACTAAACATAATATATTCTATGGGGTGTCATAAGCAAGTCATTAGAATACTTTCCTACTAAATTTATAAGACATAAGCATTCAATATTTGAGTAAACAAAGAGAAAATAAAGCTATCTATTGGGTTTCACTAAAAAGTCCATTGGAAGACTTGACTATTGTTGTTAAAAGACATAGGCATTCATATTATAGAGCCACAAACCACACTAGTAAAATAAAAATATGATAACATGGGATTCGAACCAATGACAGTCTTAATTTGATAGTACAAACCCAACACCTTACTAACTGTGCTAACCTGACTGTGCATACCAGACACACAATTTATCAGAGATTTAAGTGAATAAGCTACAGTGTCCAAGGTACTAAACATAACATATTCTATGGGGTGTCATAAGCAAGTCATTAGAATACTTTCCTACTAAATTTATAAGACATAAGCATTCAATATTTGAGTAAACAAAGAGAAAATAAAGCTATCTATTGGGTTTCACTAAAAAGTCCATTGGAAGACTTGACTATTGTTGTTAAAAGACATAGGCATTCATATTATAGAGCCACAAACCACACTAGTTAAATAAAAACATGATAACATAGGATTTGAACCAATGACAGTTTTAATTTGATAGTGCAAACCCAACACCTTACTAACTGTGCTAACCAGACTGTGCATACCAGACGAACAATTTATCAGAGATTTAAGTGAATAAGCTACAGTGTCCAAGGTACTAAACATAATATATTCTATGGGGTGTCATAAGCAAGTCATTAGAATACTTTCCTACTAAATTTATAAGACATAAGCATTCAATATTTGAGTAAACAAAGAGAAAATAAAGCTATCTATTGGGTTTCACTAAAAAGTCCATTGGAAGACTTGACTATTGTTGTTAAAAGACATAGGCATTCATATTATAGAGCCACAAACCACACTAGTAAAATAAAAACAAGATAACAAGGGATTCGAACCAATGACAGTCTTAATTTGATAGTGCAAACCCAACAACTTACTAACTGTGCTAACCAGACTGTGCATACTAGACACACAATTTATCAGAGATTTAAGTGAATAAGCTACAGTGTCCAAGGTACTAAACATAATATATTCTATGGGGTGTCATAAGCAAGTCATTAGAATACTTTCCTACTAAATTTATAAGACATAAGCATTCAATATTTGAGTAAACAAAGAGAAAATAAAGCTATCTATTGGGTTTCACTAAAAAGTCCTTTGGAAGACTTGACTATTGTTGTTAAAAGACATAGGCATTCATATTATAGAGCCACAAACCACACTAGTAAAATAAAAACATGATAACATGGGACTCGAACCAATGACAGTCTTAATTTGATAGTGCAAACCCAACACCTTACTAACTGTGCTAACCAGACTGTGCATACAAGACACACAATTTATCAGAGATTTAAGTGAATAAGCTACAGTGTCCAAGGTACTAAACATAATATATTCTATGGGGTGTCATAAGCAAGTCATTAGAATACTTTCCTACTAAATTTATAAGACATAAGCATTCAATATTTGAGTAAACAAAGAGAAAATAAAGCTATCTATTGGGTTTCACTAAAAAGTCCATTGGAAGACTTGACTATTGCTGTTAAAAGACATAGGCATTCATATTATAGAGCCACAAACCACACTAGTAAAATAAAAACAAGATAACATAGGATTCGAACCAATGACAGTCTTAATTTGATAGTGCAAACCCAACAACTTACTAACTGTGCTAACCAGACTGTGCATACTAGACACACAATTTATCAGAGATTTAAGTGAATAAGCTACAGTGTCCAAGGTACTAAACATAATATATTCTATGGGGTGTCATAAGCAAGTCATTAGAATACTTTCCTACTAAATTTATAAGACATAAGCATTCAATATTTGAGTAAACAAAGAGAAAATAAAGCTATCTATTGGGTTTCACTAAAAAGTCCTTTGGAAGACTTGACTATTGTTGTTAAAAGACATAGGCATTCATATTATAGAGCCACAAACCACACTAGTAAAATAAAAACATGATAACATGGGACTCGAACCAACGACAGTCTTAATTTGATAGTGCAAACCCAACACCTTACTAACTGTGCTAACCAGACTGTGCATACCAGACACACAATTTATCAGATATTTAAGTGAATAAGCTACAGTGTCCAAGGTACTAAACATAATATATTCTATGGGGTGTCATAAGCAAGTCATTAGAATACTTTCCTACTAAATTTATAAGACATAAGCATTCAATATTTGAGTAAACAAAGAGAAAATAAAGCTATCTATTGGGTTTCACTAAAAAGTCCATTGCAAGACTTGACTATTGTTGTTAAAAGACATAGGCATTCATATTATAGAGCCACAAACCACACTAGTTAAATAAAAACATGATAACATAGGATTTGAACCAATGACAGTTTTAATTTGATAGTGCAAACCCAACACCTTACTAACTGTGCTAACCAGACTGTGCATACCAGACGCACAATTTATCAGAGATTTAAGTGAATAAGCTACAGTGTCCAAGGTACTAAACATAATATATTCTATGGGGTGTCATAAGCAAGTCATTAGAATACTTTCCTACTAAATTTATAAGACATAAGCATTCAATATTTGAGTAAACAAAGAGAAAATAAAGCTATCTATTGGGTTTCACTAAAAAGTCCATTGGAAGACTTGACTATTGTTGTTAAAAGACATAGGCATTCATATTATAGAGCCACAAACCACACTAGTTAAATAAAAACATGATAACATAGGATTCGAACCAATGACAGTCTTAATTTGATAGTGCAAACCCAACACCTTACTAACTGTGCTAACCAGACTGTGCATACCAGACGCACAATTTATCAGAGATTTAAGTGAATAAGCTACAGTGTCCAAGGTACTAAACATAATATATTCTATGGGGTGTCATAAGCAAGTCATTAGAATACTTTCCTACTAAATTTATAAGACATAAGCATTCAATATTTGAGTAAACAAAGAGAAAATAAAGCTATCTATTGGGTTTCACTAAAAAGTCCATTGGAAGACTTGACTATTGTTGTTAAAAGACATAGGCATTCATATTATAGTGCCACAAACCACACTAGTTAAATAAAAACATGATAACATAAGATTCGAACCAATGACAGACTTAATTTGATAGTGCAAACCCAACACCTTACTAACTGTGCTAACCAGACTGTGCATGCCTGACACACAATTTATCAGAGATTTAGGTGAATAAGCTACAGTGTCCAAGGTACTAAACATAATATATTCTATGGGGTGTCATAAGCAAGTCATTAGAATACTTTCCTACTAAATTTATAAGACATAAGCATTCAATATTTGAGTAAACAAAGAGAAAATAAAGCTATCTATTGGGTTTCACTAAAAAGTCCATTGGAAGACTTGACTATTGTTGTTAAAAGACATAGGCATTCATATTATAGAGCCACAAACCTCACTAGTAAAATAAAAACATGATAACATGGGATTCGAACCAATGACAGTCTTAATTTGATAGTGCAAACCCAACACCTTACTAACTGTGCTAACCAGACTGTGCATACCAGACAAACAATTTATCAGAGATTTAAGTGAATAAGCTACAGTGTCAAAGGTACTAAACATAATATATTCTATGGGGTGTCATAAGCAAGTCATTAAAATACTTTCCTACTAAATTTATAAGACATAAGCATTCAATATTTGAGTAAACAAAGAGAAAATAAAGCGATCTATTGGGTTTCACTAAAAAGTCCATTGGAAGACTTGACTATTGTTGTTAAAAGACATAGGCATTCATATTATAGAGCCACAAACCTCACTAGTAAAATAAAAACATGATAACATGGGATTCGAACCAATGACAGTCTTAATTTGATAGTGCAAACCCAACACCTTACTAACTGTGCTAACAAGACTGTGCATACCAGACACACAATTTATCAGAGATTTAAGTGAATAAGCTACAGTGTCCAAGGTACTAAACATAATATATTCTATGGGGTGTCATAAGCAAGTCATTAGAATACTTTCCTACTAAATTTATAAGACATAAGCATTTAATATTTGAGTAAACAAAGAGAAAATAAAGCTATCTATTGGGTTTCACTAAAAAGTCCATTGGAAGACTTGACTATTGTTGTTAAAAGACATAGGCATTCATATTATAGAGCCACAAACCTCACTAGTAAAATAAAAACATGATAACATGGGATTCGAACCAATGACAGTCTTAATTTGATAGTGCAAACCCAACACCTTACTAACTGTGCTAACCAGACTGTGCATACCAGACACACAATTTATCAGAGATTTAAGTGAATAAGCTACAGTGTCCAAGGTACTAAACATAATATATTCTATGGGGTGTCATAAGCAAGTCATTAGAATACTTTCCTACTAAATTTATAAGACATAAGCATTCAATATTTGAGTAAACAAAGAGAAAATAAAGCTATCTATTGGGTTTCACTAAAAAGTCCATTGGAAGACTTGACTATTGTTGTTAAAAGACATAGGCATTCATATTATAGAGCCACAAACCTCACTAGTAAAATAAAAACATGATAACATGGGATTCGAACCAATGACAGTCTTAATTTGATAGTGCAAACCCAACACCTTACTAACTGTGCTAACCAGACTGTGCATACCAGACACACAATTTATCAGAGATTTAAGTGAATAAGCTACAGTGTCCAAGGTACTAAACATAATATATTCTATGGGGTGTCATAAGCAAGTCATTAAAATACTTTCCTACTAAATTTATAAGACATAAGCATTCAATATTTGAGTAAACAAAGAGAAAATAAAGCGATCTATTGGGTTTCACTAAAAAGTCCATTGGAAGACTTGACTATTGTTGTTAAAAGACATAGGCATTCATATTATAGAGCCACAAACCTCACTAGTAAAATAAAAACATGATAACATGGGATTCGAACCAATGACAGTCTTAATTTGATAGTGCAAACCCAACACCTTACTAACTGTGCTAACAAGACTGTGCATACCAAACACACAATTTATCAGAGATTTAAGTGAATAAGCTACAGTGTCCAAGGTACTAAACATAATATATTCTATGGGGTGTCATAAGCAAGTCATTAGAATACTTTCCTACTAAATTTATAAGACATAAGCATTTAACATTTGAGTAAACAAAGAGAAAATAAAGCTATCTATTGGGTTTCACTAAAAAGTCCATTGGAAGACTTGACTATTGTTGTTAAAAGACATAGGCATTCATATTATAGAGCCACAAACCACACTAGTAAAATAAAAACAAGATAACATGGGATTCGAACCAATGACAGTCTTAATTTGATAGTGCAAACCCAACAACTTACTAACTGTGCTAACCAGACTGTGCATACTAGACACACAATTTATCAGAGATTTAAGTGAATAAGCTACAGTGTCCAAGGTACTAAACATAATATATTCTATGGGGTGTCATAAGCAAGTCATTAGAATACTTTCCTACTAAATTTATAAGACATAAGCATTCAATATTTGAGTAAACAAAGAGAAAATAAAGCTATCTATTGGGTTTCACTAAAAAGTCCATTGCAAGACTTGACTATTGTTGTTAAAAGACATAGGCATTCATATTATAGAGCCACAAACCACACTAGTTAAATAAAAACATGATAACATAGGATTTGAACCAATGACAGTTTTAATTTGATAGTGCAAACCCAACACCTTACTAACTGTGCTAACCAGACTGTGCATACCAGACGCACAATTTATCAGAGATTTAAGTGAATAAGCTACAGTGTCCAAGGTACTAAACATAATATATTCTATGGGGTGTCATAAGCAAGTCATTAGAATACTTTCCTACTAAATTTATAAGACATAAGCATTCAATATTTGAGTAAACAAAGAGAAAATAAAGCTATCTATTGGGTTTCACTAAAAAGTCCATTGGAAGACTTGACTATTGTTGTTAAAAGACATAGGCATTCATATTATAGAGCCACAAACCACACTAGTTAAATAAAAACATGATAACATAGGATTCGAACCAATGACAGTCTTAATTTGATAGTGCAAACCCAACACCTTACTAACTGTGCTAACCAGACTGTGCATACCAGACGCACAATTTATCAGAGATTTAAGTGAATAAGCTACAGTGTCCAAGGTACTAAACATAATATATTCTATGGGGTGTCATAAGCAAGTCATTAGAATACTTTCCTACTAAATTTATAAGACATAAGCATTCAATATTTGAGTAAACAAAGAGAAAATAAAGCTATCTATTGGGTTTCACTAAAAAGTCCATTGGAAGACTTGACTATTGTTGTTAAAAGACATAGGCATTCATATTATAGTGCCACAAACCACACTAGTTAAATAAAAACATGATAACATAAGATTCGAACCAATGACAGACTTAATTTGATAGTGCAAACCCAACACCTTACTAACTGTGCTAACCAGACTGTGCATGCCTGACACACAATTTATCAGAGATTTAGGTGAATAAGCTACAGTGTCCAAGGTACTAAACATAATATATTCTATGGGGTGTCATAAGCAAGTCATTAGAATACTTTCCTACTAAATTTATAAGACATAAGCATTCAATATTTGAGTAAACAAAGAGAAAATAAAGCTATCTATTGGGTTTCACTAAAAAGTCCATTGGAAGACTTGACTATTGTTGTTAAAAGACATAGGCATTCATATTATAGAGCCACAAACCTCACTAGTAAAATAAAAACATGATAACATGGGATTCGAACCAATGACAGTCTTAATTTGATAGTACAAACCCAACACCTTACTAACTGTGCTAACCAGACTGTGCATACCAGACACACAATTTATCAGAGATTTAAGTGAATAAGCTACAGTGTCCAAGGTACTAAACATAATATATTCTATGGGGTGTCATAAGCAAGTCATTAAAATACTTTCCTACTAAATTTATAAGACATAAGCATTCAATATTTGAGTAAACAAAGAGAAAATAAAGCGATCTATTGGGTTTCACTAAAAAGTCCATTGGAAGACTTGACTATTGTTGTTAAAAGACATAGGCATTCATATTATAGAGCCACAAACCTCACTAGTAAAATAAAAACATGATAACATGGGATTCGAACCAATGACAGTCTTAATTTGATAGTGCAAACCCAACACCTTACTAACTGTGCTAACAAGACTGTGCATACCAGACACACAATTTATCAGAGATTTAAGTGAATAAGCTACAGTGTCCAAGGTACTAAACATAATATATTCTATGGGGTGTCATAAGCAAGTCATTAGAATACTTTCCTACTAAATTTATAAGACATAAGCATTTAATATTTGAGTAAACAAAGAGAAAATAAAGCTATCTATTGGGTTTCACTAAAAAGTCCATTGGAAGACTTGACTATTGTTGTTAAAAGACATAGGCATTCATATTATAGAGCCACAAACCTCACTAGTAAAATAAAAACATGATAACATGGGATTCGAACCAATGACAGTCTTAATTTGATAGTGCAAACCCAACACCTTACTAACTGTGCTAACCAGACTGTGCATACCAGACACACAATTTATCAGAGATTTAAGTGAATAAGCTACAGTGTCCAAGGTACTAAACATAATATATTCTATGGGGTGTCATAAGCAAGTCATTAGAATACTTTCCTACTAAATTTATAAGACATAAGCATTCAATATTTGAGTAAACAAAGAGAAAATAAAGCTATCTATTGGGTTTCACTAAAAAGTCCATTGGAAGACTTGACTATTGTTGTTAAAAGACATAGGCATTCATATTATAGAGCCACAAACCTCACTAGTAAAATAAAAACATGATAACATGGGATTCGAACCAATGACAGTCTTAATTTGATAGTGCAAACCCAACACCTTACTAACTGTGCTAACCAGACTGTGCATACCAGACACACAATTTATCAGAGATTTAAGTGAATAAGCTACAGTGTCCAAGGTACTAAACATAATATATTCTATGGGGTGTCATAAGCAAGTCATTAAAATACTTTCCTACTAAATTTATAAGACATAAGCATTCAATATTTGAGTAAACAAAGAGAAAATAAAGCGATCTATTGGGTTTCACTAAAAAGTCCATTGGAAGACTTGACTATTGTTGTTAAAAGACATAGGCATTCATATTATAGAGCCACAAACCTCACTAGTAAAATAAAAACATGATAACATGGGATTCGAACCAATGACAGTCTTAATTTGATAGTGCAAACCCAACACCTTACTAACTGTGCTAACAAGACTGTGCATACCAGACACACAATTTATCAGAGATTTAAGTGAATAAGCTACAGTGTCCAAGGTACTAAACATAATATATTCTATGGGGTGTCATAAGCAAGTCATTAGAATACTTTCCTACTAAATTTATAAGACATAAGCATTTAACATTTGAGTAAACAAAGAGAAAATAAAGCTATCTATTGGGTTTCACTAAAAAGTCCATTGGAAGACTTGACTATTGTTGTTAAAAGACATAGGCATTCATATTATAGAGCCACAAACCACACTAGTAAAATAAAAACAAGATAACATGGGATTCGAACCAATGACAGTCTTAATTTGATAGTGCAAACCCAACAACTTACTAACTGTGCTAACCAGACTGTGCATACTAGACACACAATTTATCAGAGATTTAAGTGAATAAGCTACAGTGTCCAAGGTACTAAACATAATATATTCTATGGGGTGTCATAAGCAAGTCATTAGAATACTTTCCTACTAAATTTATAAGACATAAGCATTCAATATTTGAGTAAACAAAGAGAAAATAAAGCTATCTATTGGGTTTCACTAAAAAGTCCATTGGAAGACTTGACTATTGTTGTTAAAAGACATAGGCATTCATATTATAGTGCCACAAACCACACTAGTTAAATAAAAACATGATAACATAAGATTCGAACCAATGACAGACTTAATTTGATAGTGCAAACCCAACACCTTACTAACTGTGCTAACCAGACTGTGCATGCCTGACACACAATTTATCAGAGATTTAGGTGAATAAGCTACAGTGTCCAAGGTACTAAACATAATATATTCTATGGGGTGTCATAAGCAAGTCATTAGAATACTTTCCTACTAAATTTATAAGACATAAGCATTCAATATTTGAGTAAACAAAGAGAAAATAAAGCTATCTATTGGGTTTCACTAAAAAGTCCATTGGAAGACTTGACTATTGTTGTTAAAAGACATAGGCATTCATATTATAGAGCCACAAACCTCACTAGTAAAATAAAAACATGATAACATGGGATTCGAACCAATGACAGTCTTAATTTGATAGTGCAAACCCAACACCTTACTAACTGTGCTAACCAGACTGTGCATACCAGACACACAATTTATCAGAGATTTAAGTGAATAAGCTACAGTGTCCAAGGTACTAAACATAATATATTCTATGGGGTGTCATAAGCAAGTCATTAAAATACTTTCCTACTAAATTTATAAGACATAAGCATTCAATATTTGAGTAAACAAAGAGAAAATAAAGCGATCTATTGGGTTTCACTAAAAAGTCCATTGGAAGACTTGACTATTGTTGTTAAAAGACATAGGCATTCATATTATAGAGCCACAAACCTCACTAGTAAAATAAAAACATGATAACATGGGATTCGAACCAATGACAGTCTTAATTTGATAGTGCAAACCCAACACCTTACTAACTGTGCTAACAAGACTGTGCATACCAGACACACAATTTATCAGAGATTTAAGTGAATAAGCTACAGTGTCCAAGGTACTAAACATAATATATTCTATGGGGTGTCATAAGCAAGTCATTAGAATACTTTCCTACTAAATTTATAAGACATAAGCATTTAATATTTGAGTAAACAAAGAGAAAATAAAGCTATCAATTGGGTTTCACTAAAAAGTCCATTGGAAGACTTGACTATTGTTGTTAAAAGACATAGGCATTCATATTATAGAGCCACAAACCACACTAGTAAAATAAAAACATGATAACATGGGACTCGAAGCAATGACAGTCTTAATTTGATAGTGCAAACCCAACACCTTACTAACTGTGCTAACCAGACTGTGCATACCAGACACACAATTTATCAGAGATTTAAGTGAATAAGCTACAGTGTCCAAGGTACTAAACATAATATATTCTATGGGGTGTCATAAGCAAGTCATTAGAATACTTTCCTACTAAATTTATAAGACATAAGCATTCAATATTTGAGTAAACAAAGAGAAAATAAAGCTATCTATTGGGTTTCACTAAAAAGTCCATTGGAAGACTTGACTATTGTTGTTAAAAGACATAGGCATTCATATTATAGAGCCACAAACCACACTAGTAAAATAAAAACATGATAACATGGGATCCGAACCAATGACAGTCTTAATTTGTTAGTGCAAACCCAACACCTTACTAACTGTGCTAACCAGACTGTGCATACCAGACACACAATGTATCAGAGATTTAAGTGAATAAGCTACAGTGTCCAAGGTACTAAACATAATATATTCTATGGGGTGTCATAAGCAAGTCATTAGAATACTTTCCTACTAAATTTATAAGACATAAGCATTCAATATTTGAGTAAACAAAGAGAAAATAAAGCTATCTATTGGGTTTTACTAAAAAGTCCATTGGAAGACTTGACTATTGTTGTTAAAAGACATAGTCATTCATATTATAGAGCCACAAACCACACTAGTAAAATAAAAACATGATAACATGGGATTCGAACCAATGACAGTCTTAATTTGATAATGCAAACCCAACACCTTACTAACTGTGCTAACCAGACTCTGCATACCAGACACACAATTTATAAGAGATTTAAGTGAATAAGCTACAGTGTCCAAGGTACTAAACATAATATATTCTATGGGGTGTCATGAGCAAGTCATTAGAATACTTTCCTACTAAATTTATAAGACATAAGCATTCAATATTTGAGTAAACAAAGAGAAAATAAAGCTATCTATTGGGTTTCACTAAAAAGTCCACTGGAAGACTTGACTATTGTTGTTAAAAGACATAGGCATTCATATTATAGAGCCACAAACCTCACTAGTAAAATAAAAACATGATAACATGGGATTCGAACCAATGACAGTCTTAATTTGATAGTGCAAACCCAACACCTTACTAACTGTGCTAACCAGACTGTGCATACCAGACGCACAATTTATCAGAGATTTAAGTGAATAAGCTACAGTGTCCAAGGTACTAAACATAATATATTCTATGGGGTGTCATAAGCAAGTCATTAGAATACTTTCCTACTAAATTTATAAGACATAAGCATTCAATATTTGAGTAAACAAAGAGAAAATAAAGCTATCTATTGGGTTTCACTAAAAAGTCCATTGGAAGACTTGACTATTGTTGTTAAAAGACATAGGCATTCATATTATAGAGCCACAAACCACACTAGTTAAATAAAAACATGATAACATAGGATTCGAACCAATGACAGTCTTAATTTGATAGTGCAAACCCAACACCTTACTAACTGTGCTAACCAGACTGTGCATACCAGACACACAATTTATCAGAGATTTAAGTGAATAAGCTACAGTGTCCAAGGTACTAAACATAATATATTCTATGGGGTGTCATAAGCAAGTCATTAGAATACTTTCCTACTAAATTTATAAGACATAAGCATTCAATATTTGAGTAAACAAAGAGAAAATAAAGCTATCTATTGGGTTTCACTAAAAAGTCCATTGGAAGACTTGACTATTGTTGTTAAAAGACATAGGCATTCATATTATAGTGCCACAAACCACACTAGTTAAATAAAAACATGATAACATAGGATTCGAACCAATGACAGACTTAATTTGATAGTGCAAACCCAACACCTTACTAACTGTGCTAACCAGACTGTGCATGCCTGACACACAATTTATCAGAGATTTAGGTGAATAAGCTACAGTGTCCAAGGTACTAAACATAATATATTCTATGGGGTGTCATAAGCAAGTCATTAGAATACTTTCCTACTAAATTTATAAGACATAAGCATTCAATATTTGAGTAAACAAAGAGAAAATAAAGCTATCTATTGGGTTTCACTAAAAAGTCCATTGGAAGACTTGACTATTGTTGTTAAAAGACATAGGCATTCATATTATAGAGCCACAAACCTCACTAGTAAAATAAAAACATGATAACATGGGATTCGAACCAATGACAGTCTTAATTTGATAGTGCAAACCCAACACCTTACTAACTGTGCTAACCAGACTGTGCATACCAGACGCACAATTTATCAGAGATTTAAGTGAATAAGCTACAGTGTCCAAGGTACTAAACATAATATATTCTATGGGGTGTCATAAGCAAGTCATTAGAATACTTTCCTACTAAATTTATAAGACATAAGCATTCAATATTTGAGTAAACAAAGAGAAAATAAAGCTATCTATTGGGTTTCACTAAAAAGTCCATTGGAAGACTTGACTATTGTTGTTAAAAGACATAGGCATTCATATTATAGAGCCACAAACCACACTAGTTAAATAAAAACATGATAACATAGGATTCGAACCAATGACAGTCTTAATTTGATAGTGCAAACCCAACACCTTACTAACTGTGCTAACCAGACTGTGCATACCAGACGCACAATTTATCAGAGATTTAAGTGAATAAGCTACAGTGTCCAAGGTACTAAACATAATATATTCTATGGGGTGTCATAAGCAAGTCATTAGAATACTTTCCTACTAAATTTATAAGACATAAGCATTCAATATTTGAGTAAACAAAGAGAAAATAAAGCTATCTATTGGGTTTCACTAAAAAGTCCATTGGAAGACTTGACTATTGTTGTTAAAAGACATAGGCATTCATATTATAGTGCCACAAACCACACTAGTTAAATAAAAACATGATAACATAGGATTCGAACCAATGACAGACTTAATTTGATAGTGCAAACCCAACACCTTACTAACTGTTCTAACCAGACTGTGCATGCCTGACACACAATTTATCAGAGATTTAGGTGAATAAGCTACAGTGTCCAAGGTACTAAACATAATATATTCTATGGGGTGTCATAAGCAAGTCATTAGAATACTTTCCTACTAAATTTATAAGACATAAGCATTCAATATTTGAGTAAACAAAGAGAAAATAAAGCTATCTATTGGGTTTCACTAAAAAGTCCATTGGAAGACTTGACTATTGTTGTTAAAAGACATAGGCATTCATATTATAGAGCCACAAACCTCACTAGTAAAATAAAAACATGATAACATGGGATTCGAACCAATGACAGTCTTAATTTGATAGTGCAAACCCAACACCTTACTAACTGTGCTAACCAGACTGTGCATACCAGACACACAATTTATCAGAGATTTAAGTGAATAAGCTACAGTGTCCAAGGTACTAAACATAATATATTCTATGGGGTGTCATAAGCAAGTCATTAGAATACTTTCCTACTAAATTTATAAGACATAAGCATTCAATATTTGAGTAAACAAAGAGAAAATAAAGCGATCTATTGGGTTTTACTAAAAAGTCCATTGGAAGACTTGACTATTGTTGTTAAAAGACATAGTCATTCATATTATAGAGCCACAAACCACACTAGTAAAATAAAAACATGATAACATGGGATTCGAACCAATGACAGTCTTAATTTGATAATGCAAACCCAACACCTTACTAACTGTGCTAACCAGACTCTGCATACCAGACACACAATTTATAAGAGATTTAAGTGAATAAGCTACAGTGTCCAAGGTACTAAACATAATATATTCTATGGGGTGTCATGAGCAAGTCATTAGAATACTTTCCTACTAAATTTATAAGACATAAGCATTCAATATTTGAGTAAACAAAGAGAAAATAAAGCTATCTATTGGGTTTCACTAAAAAGTCCACTGGAAGACTTGACTATTGTTGTTAAAAGACATAGGCATTCATATTATAGAGCCACAAACCTCACTAGTAAAATAAAAACATGATAACATGGGATTCGAACCAATGACAGTCTTAATTTGATAGTGCAAACCCAACACCTTACTAACTGTGCTAACCAGACTGTGCATACCAGACGCACAATTTATCAGAGATTTAAGTGAATAAGCTACAGTGTCCAAGGTACTAAACATAATATATTCTATGGGGTGTCATAAGCAAGTCATTAGAATACTTTCCTACTAAATTTATAAGACATAAGCATTCAATATTTGAGTAAACAAAGAGAAAATAAAGCTATCTATTGGGTTTCACTAAAAAGTCCATTGGAAGACTTGACTATTGTTGTTAAAAGACATAGGCATTCATATTATAGAGCCACAAACCACACTAGTTAAATAAAAACATGATAACATAGGATTCGAACCAATGACAGTCTTAATTTGATAGTGCAAACCCAACACCTTACTAACTGTGCTAACCAGACTGTGCATACCAGACACACAATTTATCAGAGATTTAAGTGAATAAGCTACAGTGTCCAAGGTACTAAACATAATATATTCTATGGGGTGTCATAAGCAAGTCATTAGAATACTTTCCTACTAAATTTATAAGACATAAGCATTCAATATTTGAGTAAACAAAGAGAAAATAAAGCTATCTATTGGGTTTCACTAAAAAGTCCATTGGAAGACTTGACTATTGTTGTTAAAAGACATAGGCATTCATATTATAGTGCCACAAACCACACTAGTTAAATAAAAACATGATAACATAGGATTCGAACCAATGACAGACTTAATTTGATAGTGCAAACCCAACACCTTACTAACTGTGCTAACCAGACTGTGCATGCCTGACACACAATTTATCAGAGATTTAGGTGAATAAGCTACAGTGTCCAAGGTACTAAACATAATATATTCTATGGGGTGTCATAAGCAAGTCATTAGAATACTTTCCTACTAAATTTATAAGACATAAGCATTCAATATTTGAGTAAACAAAGAGAAAATAAAGCTATCTATTGGGTTTCACTAAAAAGTCCATTGGAAGACTTGACTATTGTTGTTAAAAGACATAGGCATTCATATTATAGAGCCACAAACCTCACTAGTAAAATAAAAACATGATAACATGGGATTCGAACCAATGACAGTCTTAATTTGATAGTGCAAACCCAACACCTTACTAACTGTGCTAACCAGACTGTGCATACCAGACGCACAATTTATCAGAGATTTAAGTGAATAAGCTACAGTGTCCAAGGTACTAAACATAATATATTCTATGGGGTGTCATAAGCAAGTCATTAGAATACTTTCCTACTAAATTTATAAGACATAAGCATTCAATATTTGAGTAAACAAAGAGAAAATAAAGCTATCTATTGGGTTTCACTAAAAAGTCCATTGGAAGACTTGACTATTGTTGTTAAAAGACATAGGCATTCATATTATAGAGCCACAAACCACACTAGTTAAATAAAAACATGATAACATAGGATTCGAACCAATGACAGACTTAATTTGATAGTGCAAACCCAACACCTTACTAACTGTGCTAACCAGACTGTGCATACCAGACACACAATTTATCAGAGATTTAAGTGAATAAGCTACAGTGTCCAAGGTACTAAACATAATATATTCTATGGGGTGTCATAAGCAAGTCATTAGAATACTTTCCTACTAAATTTATAAGACATAAGCATTCAATATTTGAGTAAACAAAGAGAAAATAAAGCTATCTATTGGGTTTCACTAAAAAGTCCATTGGAAGACTTGACTATTGTTGTTAAAAGACATAGGCATTCATATTATAGTGCCACAAACCACACTAGTTAAATAAAAACATGATAACATAGGATTCGAACCAATGACAGACTTAATTTGATAGTGCAAACCCAACACCTTACTAACTGTTCTAACCAGACTGTGCATGCCTGACACACAATTTATCAGAGATTTAGGTGAATAAGCTACAGTGTCCAAGGTACTAAACATAATATATTCTATGGGGTGTCATAAGCAAGTCATTAGAATACTTTCCTACTAAATTTATAAGACATAAGCATTCAATATTTGAGTAAACAAAGAGAAAATAAAGCTATCTATTGGGTTTCACTAAAAAGTCCATTGGAAGACTTGACTATTGTTGTTAAAAGACATAGGCATTCATATTATAGAGCCACAAACCTCACTAGTAAAATAAAAACATGATAACATGGGATTCGAACCAATGACAGTCTTAATTTGATAGTGCAAACCCAACACCTTACTAACTGTGCTAACCAGACTGTGCATACCAGACACACAATTTATCAGAGATTTAAGTGAATAAGCTACAGTGTCCAAGGTACTAAACATAATATATTCTATGGGGTGTCATAAGCAAGTCATTAGAATACTTTCCTACTAAATTTATAAGACATAAGCATTCAATATTTGAGTAAACAAAGAGAAAATAAAGCTATCTATTGGGTTTCACTAAAAAGTCCATTGGAAGACTTGACTATTGTTGTTAAAAGACATAGGCATTCATATTATAGAGCCACAAACCTCACTAGTAAAATAAAAACATGATAACATGGGATTCGAACCAATGACAGTCTTAATTTGATAGTGCAAACCCAACACCTTACTAACTGTGCTAACCAGACTGTGCATACCAGACACACAATTTATCAGAGATTTAAGTGAATAAGCTACAGTGTCCAAGGTACTAAACATAATATATTCTATGGGGTGTCATAAGCAAGTCATTAGAATACTTTCCTACTAAATTTATAAGACATAAGCATTCAATATTTGAGTAAACAAAGAGAAAATAAAGCGATCTATTGGGTTTCACTAAAAAGTCCTTTGGAAGACTTGACTATTGTTGTTAAAAGACATAGGCATTCATATTATAGAGCCACAAACCACACTAGTAAAATAAAAACATGATAACATGGGACTCGAACCAATGACAGTCTTAATTTGATAGTGCAAACCCAACACCTTACTAACTGTGCTAACCAGACTGTGCATACCAGACACACAATTTATCAGAGATTTAAGTGAATAAGCTACAGTGTCCAAGGTACTAAACATAATATATTCTATGGGGTGTCATAAGCAAGTCATTAGAATACTTTCCTACTAAATTTATAAGACATAAGCATTCAATATTTGAGTAAACAAAGAGAAAATAAAGCTATCTATTGGGTTTCACTAAAAAGTCCATTGGAAGACTTGACTATTGTTGTTAAAAGACATAGGCATTCATATTATAGAGCCACAAACCTCACTAGTAAAATAAAAACATGATAACATGGGATTCGAACCAATGACAGTCTTAATTTGATAGTGCAAACCCAACACCTTACTAACTGTGCTAACCAGACTGTGCATACCATACACACAATTTATCCGAGATTTAAGTGAATAAGCTACAGTGTCCAAGGTACTAAACATAATATATTCTATGGGGTGTCATAAGCAAGTCATTAAAATACTTTCCTACTAAATTTATAAGACATAAGCATTCAATATTTGAGTAAACAAAGAGAAAATAAAGCGATCTATTGGGTTTCACTAAAAAGTCCATTGGAAGACTTGACTATTGTTGTTAAAAGACATAGGCATTCATATTATAGAGCCACAAACCTCACTAGTAAAATAAAAACATGATAACATGGGATTCGAACCAATGACAGTCTTAATTTGATAGTGCAAACCCAACACCTTACTAACTGTGCTAACCAGACTGTGCATACCAGACACACAATTTATCAGAGATTTAAGTGAATAAGCTACAGTGTCCAAGGTACTAAACATAATATATTCTATGGGGTGTCATAAGCAAGTCATTAGAATACTTTCCTACTAAATTTATAAGACATAAGCATTCAATATTTGAGTAAACAAAGAGAAAATAAAGCGATCTATTGGGTTTCACTAAAAAGTCCATTGGAAGACTTGACTATTGTTGTTAAAAGACATAGGCATTCATATTATAGAGCCACAAACCACACTAGTAAAATAAAAATATGATAACATGGGATTCGAACCAATGACAGTCTTAATTTGATAGTGCAAACCCAACACCTTACTAACTGTGCTAACCTGACTGTGCATACCAGACACACAATTTATCAGAGATTTAAGTGAATAAGCTACAGTGTCCAAGGTACTAAACATAACATATTCTATGGGGTGTCATAAGCAAGTCATTAGAATACTTTCCTACTAAATTTATAAGACATAAGCATTCAATATTTGAGTAAACAAAGAGAAAATAAAGCGATCTATTGGGTTTCACTAAAAAGTCCTTTGGAAGACTTGACTATTGTTGTTAAAAGACATAGGCATTCATATTATAGAGCCACAAACCACACTAGTAAAATAAAAACATGATAACATGGGACTCGAACCAATGACAGTCTTAATTTGATAGTGCAAACCCAACACCTTACTAACTGTGCTAACCAGACTGTGCATACCAGACACACAATTTATCAGAGATTTAAGTGAATAAGCTACAGTGTCCAAGGTACTAAACATAATATATTCTATGGGGTGTCATAAGCAAGTCATTAGAATACTTTCCTACTAAATTTATAAGACATAAGCATTCAATATTTGAGTAAACAAAGAGAAAATAAAGCTATCTATTGGGTTTCACTAAAAAGTCCATTGGAAGACTTGACTATAGTTGTTAAAAGACATAGGCATTCATATTATAGAGCCACAAACCTCACTAGTAAAATAAAAACATGATAACATGGGATTCGAACCAATGACAGTCTTAATTTGATAGTGCAAACCCAACACCTTACTAACTGTGCTAACCAGACTGTGCATACCAGACACACAATTTATCAGAGATTTAAGTGAATAAGCTACAGTGTCCAAGGTACTAAACATAATATATTCTATGGGGTGTCATAAGCAAGTCATTAAAATACTTTCCTACTAAATTTATAAGACATAAGCATTCAATATTTGAGTAAACAAAGATAAAATAAAGCGATCTATTGGGTTTCACTAAAAAGTCCATTGGAAGACTTGACTATTGTTGTTAAAAGACATAGGCATTCATATTATAGAGCCACAAACCTCACTAGTAAAATAAAAACATGATAACATGGGATTCGAACCAATGACAGTCTTAATTTGATAGTGCAAACCCAACACCTTACTAACTGTGCTAACAAGACTGTGCATACCAGACACACAATTTATCAGAGATTTAAGTGAATAAGCTACAGTGTCCAAGGTACTAAACATAATATATTCTATGGGGTGTCATAAGCAAGTCATTAGAATACTTTCCTACTAAATTTATAAGACATAAGCATTTAACATTTGAGTAAACAAAGAGAAAATAAAGCTATCTATTGGGTTTCACTAAAAAGTCCATTGGAAGACTTGACTATTGTTGTTAAAAGACATAGGCATTCATATTATAGAGCCACAAACCACACTAGTAAAATAAAAACAAGATAACATGGGATTCGAACCAATGACAGTCTTAATTTGATAGTGCAAACCCAACAACTTACTAACTGTGCTAACCAGACTGTGCATACTAGACACACAATTTATCAGAGATTTAAGTGAATAAGCTACAGTGTCCAAGGTACTAAACATAATATATTCTATGGGGTGTCATAAGCAAGTCATTAGAATACTTTCCTACTAAATTTATAAGACATACGCATTCAATATTTGAGTAAACAAAGAGAAAATAAAGCTATCTATTGGGTTTCACTAAAAAGTCCTTTGGAAGACTTGACTATTGTTGTTAAAAGACATAGGCATTCATATTATAGAGCCACAAACCACACTAGTAAAATAAAAACATGATAACATGGGACTCGAACCAATGACAGTCTTGATTTGATAGTGCAAACCCAACACCTTACTAACTGTGCTAACCAGACTGTGCATACCAGACACACAATTTATCAGAGATTTAAGTGAATAAGCTACAGTGTCCAAGGTACTAAACATAATATATTCTATGGGGTGTCATAAGCAAGTCATTAGAATACTTTCCTACTAAATTTATAAGACATAAGCATTCAATATTTGAGTAAACAAAGAGAAAATAAAGCTATCTATTGGGTTTCACTAAAAAGTCCATTGGAAGACTTGACTATTGTTGTTAAAAGACATAGGCATTCATATTATAGAGCCACAAACCACACTAGTAAAATAAAAATATGATAACATGGGATTCGAACCAATGACAGTCTTAATTTGATAGTGCAAACCCAACACCTTACTAACTGTGCTAACCTGACTGTGCATACCAGACACACAATTTATCAGAGATTTAAGTGAATAAGCTACAGTGTCCAAGGTACTAAACATAACATATTCTATGGGGTGTCATAAGCAAGTCATTAGAATACTTTCCTACTAAATTTATAAGACATAAGCATTCAATATTTGAGTAAACAAAGAGAAAATAAAGCTATCTATTGGGTTTCACTAAAAAGTCCATTGGAAGACTTGACTATTGTTGTTAAAAGACATAGGCATTCATATTATAGAGCCACAAACCACACTAGTTAAATAAAAACATGATAACATAGGATTTGAACCAATGACAGTTTTAATTTGATAGTGCAAACTCAACACCTTACTAACTGTGCTAACCAGACTGTGCATACCAGATGCACAATTTATCAGAGATTTAAGTGAATAAGCTACAGTGTCCAAGGTACTAAACATAATATATTCTATGGGGTGTCATAAGCAAGTCATTAGAATACTTTCCTACTAAATTTATAAGACATAAGCATTCAATATTTGAGTAAACAAAGAGAAAATAAAGCTATCTATTGGGTTTCACTAAAAAGTCCATTGGAAGACTTGACTATTGTTGTTAAAAGACATAGGCATTCATATTATAGAGCCACAAACCACACTAGTTAAATAAAAACATGATAACATAGGATTCGAACCAATGACAGTCTTAATTTGATAGTGCAAACCCAACACCTTACTAACTGTGCTAACCAGTCTGTGCATACCAGGCGCACAATTTATCAGAGATTTAAGTGAATAAGCTACAGTGTCCAAGGTACTAAACATAATATATTCTATGGGGTGTCATAAGCAAGTCATTAAAATACTTTCCTACTAAATTTATAAGACATAAGCATTCAATATTTGAGTAAACAAAGAGAAAATAAAGCGATCTATTGGGTTTCACTAAAAAGTCCATTGGAAGACTTGACTATTGTTGTTAAAAGACATAGGCATTCATATTATAGAGCCACAAACCTCACTAGTAAAATAAAAACATGATAACATGGGATTCGAACCAATGACAGTCTTAATTTGATAGTGCAAACCCAACACCTTACTAACTGTGCTAACAAGACTGTGCATACCAGACACACAATTTATCAGAGATTTAAGTGAATAAGCTACAGTGTCCAAGGTACTAAACATAATATATTCTATGGGGTGTCATAAGCAAGTCATTAGAATACTTTCCTACTAAATTTATAAGACATAAGCATTTAACATTTGAGTAAACAAAGAGAAAATAAAGCTATCTATTGGGTTTCACTAAAAAGTCCATTGGAAGACTTGACTATTGTTGTTAAAAGACATAGGCATTCATATTATAGAGCCACAAACCACACTAGTAAAATAAAAACAAGATAACATGGGATTCGAACCAATGACAGTCTTAATTTGATAGTGCAAACCCAACAACTTACTAACTGTGCTAACCAGACTGTGCATACTAGACACACAATTTATCAGAGATTTAAGTGAATAAGCTACAGTGTCCAAGGTACTAAACATAATATATTCTATGGGGTGTCATAAGCAAGTCATTAGAATACTTTCCTACTAAATTTATAAGACATACGCATTCAATATTTGAGTAAACAAAGAGAAAATAAAGCTATCTATTGGGTTTCACTAAAAAGTCCTTTGGAAGACTTGACTATTGTTGTTAAAAGACATAGGCATTCATATTATAGAGCCACAAACCACACTAGTAAAATAAAAACATGATAACATGGGACTCGAACCAATGACAGTCTTGATTTGATAGTGCAAACCCAACACCTTACTAACTGTGCTAACCAGACTGTGCATACCAGACACACAATTTATCAGAGATTTAAGTGAATAAGCTACAGTGTCCAAGGTACTAAACATAATATATTCTATGGGGTGTCATAAGCAAGTCATTAGAATACTTTCCTACTAAATTTATAAGACATAAGCATTCAATATTTGAGTAAACAAAGAGAAAATAAAGCTATCTATTGGGTTTCACTAAAAAGTCCAT
Organism: Pseudophryne corroboree; assembly: GCF_028390025.1. NCBI lineage: Eukaryota > Metazoa > Chordata > Amphibia > Anura > Myobatrachidae > Pseudophryne > Pseudophryne corroboree. The sequence goes on from NC_086445.1 coordinate 629,971,217, forward strand.
TGGAAGACTTGACTATTGTTGTTAAAAGACATAGGCATTCATATTATAGAGCCACAAACCACACTAGTAAAATAAAAATATGATAACATGGGATTCGAACCAATGACAGTCTTAATTTGATAGTGCAAACCCAACACCTTACTAACTGTGCTAACCTGACTGTGCATACCAGACACACAATTTATCAGAGATTTAAGTGAATAAGCTACAGTGTCCAAGGTACTAAACATAACATATTCTATGGGGTGTCATAAGCAAGTCATTAGAATACTTTCCTACTAAATTTATAAGACATAAGCATTCAATATTTGAGTAAACAAAGAGAAAATAAAGCTATCTATTGGGTTTCACTAAAAAGTCCATTGGAAGACTTGACTATTGTTGTTAAAAGACATAGGCATTCATATTATAGAGCCACAAACCACACTAGTTAAATAAAAACATGATAACATAGGATTTGAACCAATGACAGTTTTAATTTGATAGTGCAAACCCAACACCTTACTAACTGTGCTAACCAGACTGTGCATACCAGATGCACAATTTATCAGAGATTTAAGTGAATAAGCTACAGTGTCCAAGGTACTAAACATAATATATTCTATGGGGTGTCATAAGCAAGTCATTAGAATACTTTCCTACTAAATTTATAAGACATAAGCATTCAATATTTGAGTAAACAAAGAGAAAATAAAGCTATCTATTGGGTTTCACTAAAAAGTCCATTGGAAGACTTGACTATTGTTGTTAAAAGACATAGGCATTCATATTATAGAGCCACAAACCACACTAGTTAAATAAAAACATGATAACATAGGATTCGAACCAATGACAGTCTTAATTTGATAGTGCAAACCCAACACCTTACTAACTGTGCTAACCAGTCTGTGCATACCAGGCGCACAATTTATCAGAGATTTAAGTGAATAAGCTACAGTGTCCAAGGTACTAAACATAATATATTCTATGGGGTGTCATAAGCAAGTCATTAGAATACTTTCCTACTCAATTTATAAGACATAAGCATTCAATATTTGAGTAAACAAAGAGAAAATAAAGCTATCTATTGGGTTTCACTAAAAAGTCCATTGGAAGACTTGACTATTGTTGTTAAAAGACATAGGCATTCATATTATAGTGCCACAAACCACACTAGTTAAATAAAAACATGATAACATAGGATTCGAACCAATGACAGTCTTAATTTGATAGTGCAAACCCAACACCTTACTAACTGTGCTAACCAGACTGTGCATACCAGACACACAATTTATCAGAGATTTAAGTGAATAAGCTACAGTGTCCAAGGTACTAAACATAATATATTCTATGGGGTGTCATAAGCAAGTCATTAGAATACTTTCCTACTAAATTTATAAGACATAAGCATTCAATATTTGAGTAAACAAAGAGAAAATAAAGCTATCTATTGGGTTTCACTAAAAAGTCCATTGGAAGACTTGACTATTGTTGTTAAAAGACATAGGCATTCATATTATAGAGCCACAAACCACACTAGTAAAATAAAAATATGATAACATGGGATTCGAACCAATGACAGTCTTAATTTGATAGTGCAAACCCAACACCTTACTAACTGTGCTAACCTGACTGTGCATACCAGACACACAATTTATCAGAGATTTAAGTGAATAAGCTACAGTGTCCAAGGTACTAAACATAACATATTCTATGGGGTGTCATAAGCAAGTCATTAGAATACTTTCCTACTAAATTTATAAGACATAAGCATTCAATATTTGAGTAAACAAAGAGAAAATAAAGCTATCTATTGGGTTTCACTAAAAAGTCCATTGGAAGACTTGACTATTGTTGTTAAAAGACATAGGCATTCATATTATAGAGCCACAAACCACACTAGTTAAATAAAAACATGATAACATAGGATTTGAACCAATGACAGTTTTAATTTGATAGTGCAAACCCAACACCTTACTAACTGTGCTAACCAGACTGTGCATACCAGATGCACAATTTATCAGAGATTTAAGTGAATAAGCTACAGTGTCCAAGGTACTAAACATAATATATTCTATGGGGTGTCATAAGCAAGTCATTAGAATACTTTCCTACTAAATTTATAAGACATAAGCATTCAATATTTGAGTAAACAAAGAGAAAATAAAGCTATCTATTGGGTTTCACTAAAAAGTCCATTGGAAGACTTGACTATTGTTGTTAAAAGACATAGGCATTCATATTATAGTGCCACAAACCACACTAGTTAAATAAAAACATGATAACATAGGATTCGAACCAATGACAGACTTAATTTGATAGTGCAAACCCAACACCTTACTAACTGTGCTAACCAGACTGTGCATGCCTGACACACAATTTATCAGAGATTTAGGTGAATAAGCTACAGTGTCCAAGGTACTAAACATAATATATTCTATGGGGTGTCATAAGCAAGTCATTAGAATACTTTCCTACTAAATTTATAAGACATAAGCATTCAATATTTGAGTAAACAAAGAGAAAATAAAGCTATCTATTGGGTTTCACTAAAAAGTCCATTGGAAGACTTGACTATTGTTGTTAAAAGACATAGGCATTCATATTATAGAGCCACAAACCTCACTAGTAAAATAAAAACATGATAACATGGGATTCGAACCAATGACAGTCTTAATTTGATAGTGCAAACCCAACACCTTACTAACTGTGCTAACCAGACTGTGCATACCAGACACACAATTTATCAGAGATTTAAGTGAATAAGCTACAGTGTCCAAGGTACTAAACATAATATATTCTATGGGGTGTCATAAGCAAGTCATTAAAATACTTTCCTACTAAATTTATAAGACATAAGCATTCAATATTTGAGTAAACAAAGAGAAAATAAAGCTATCTATTGGGTTTCACTAAAAAGTCCATTGGAAGACTTGACTATTGTTGTTAAAAGACATAGGCATTCATATTATAGAGCCACAAACCTCACTAGTAAAATAAAAACATGATAACATGGGATTCGAACCAATGACAGTCTTAATTTGATAGTGCAAACCCAACACCTTACTAACTGTGCTAACCAGACTGTGCATAACAGACACACAATTTATCAGAGATTTAAGTGAATAAGCTACAGTGTCCAAGGTACTAAACATAATATATTCTATGGGGTGTCATAAGCAAGTCATTAAAATACTTTCCTACTAAATTTATAAGACATAAGCATTCAATATTTGAGTAAACAAAGAGAAAATAAAGCGATCTATTGGGTTTCACTAAAAAGTCCATTGGAAGACTTGACTATTGTTGTTAAAAGACATAGGCATTCATATTATAGAGCCACAAACCTCACTAGTAAAATAAAAACATGATAACATGGGATTCGAACCAATGACAGTCTTAATTTGATAGTGCAAACCCAACACCTTACTAACTGTGCTAACAAGACTGTGCATACCAGACACACAATTTATCAGAGATTTAAGTGAATAAGCTACAGTGTCCAAGGTACTAAACATAATATATTCTATGGGGTGTCATAAGCAAGTCATTAGAATACTTTCCTACTAAATTTATAAGACATAAGCATTTAATATTTGAGTAAACAAAGAGAAAATAAAGCTATCTATTGGGTTTCACTAAAAAGTCCATTGGAAGACTTGACTATTGTTGTTAAAAGACATAGGCATTCATATTATAGAGCCACAAACCACACTAGTTAAATAAAAACATGATAACATAGGATTCGAACCAATGACAGTCTTAATTTGATAGTGCAAACCCAACACCTTACTAACTGTGCTAACCAGTCTGTGCATACCAGGCGCACAATTTATCAGAGATTTAAGTGAATAAGCTACAGTGTCCAAGGTACTAAACATAATATATTCTATGGGGTGTCATAAGCAAGTCATTAAAATACTTTCCTACTAAATTTATAAGACATAAGCATTCAATATTTGAGTAAACAAAGAGAAAATAAAGCGATCTATTGGGTTTCACTAAAAAGTCCATTGGAAGACTTGACTATTGTTGTTAAAAGACATAGGCATTCATATTATAGAGCCACAAACCTCACTAGTAAAATAAAAACATGATAACATGGGATTCGAACCAATGACAGTCTTAATTTGATAGTGCAAACCCAACACCTTACTAACTGTGCTAACAAGACTGTGCATACCAGACACACAATTTATCAGAGATTTAAGTGAATAAGCTACAGTGTCCAAGGTACTAAACATAATATATTCTATGGGGTGTCATAAGCAAGTCATTAGAATACTTTCCTACTAAATTTATAAGACATAAGCATTTAACATTTGAGTAAACAAAGAGAAAATAAAGCTATCTATTGGGTTTCACTAAAAAGTCCATTGGAAGACTTGACTATTGTTGTTAAAAGACATAGGCATTCATATTATAGAGCCACAAACCACACTAGTAAAATAAAAACAAGATAACATGGGATTCGAACCAATGACAGTCTTAATTTGATAGTGCAAACCCAACAACTTACTAACTGTGCTAACCAGACTGTGCATACTAGACACACAATTTATCAGAGATTTAAGTGAATAAGCTACAGTGTCCAAGGTACTAAACATAATATATTCTATGGGGTGTCATAAGCAAGTCATTAGAATACTTTCCTACTAAATTTATAAGACATACGCATTCAATATTTGAGTAAACAAAGAGAAAATAAAGCTATCTATTGGGTTTCACTAAAAAGTCCTTTGGAAGACTTGACTATTGTTGTTAAAAGACATAGGCATTCATATTATAGAGCCACAAACCACACTAGTAAAATAAAAACATGATAACATGGGACTCGAACCAATGACAGTCTTGATTTGATAGTGCAAACCCAACACCTTACTAACTGTGCTAACCAGACTGTGCATACCAGACACACAATTTATCAGAGATTTAAGTGAATAAGCTACAGTGTCCAAGGTACTAAACATAATATATTCTATGGGGTGTCATAAGCAAGTCATTAGAATACTTTCCTACTAAATTTATAAGACATAAGCATTCAATATTTGAGTAAACAAAGAGAAAATAAAGCTATCTATTGGGTTTCACTAAAAAGTCCATTGGAAGACTTGACTATTGTTGTTAAAAGACATAGGCATTCATATTATAGAGCCACAAACCACACTAGTAAAATAAAAATATGATAACATGGGATTCGAACCAATGACAGTCTTAATTTGATAGTGCAAACCCAACACCTTACTAACTGTGCTAACCTGACTGTGCATACCAGACACACAATTTATCAGAGATTTAAGTGAATAAGCTACAGTGTCCAAGGTACTAAACATAACATATTCTATGGGGTGTCATAAGCAAGTCATTAGAATACTTTCCTACTAAATTTATAAGACATAAGCATTCAATATTTGAGTAAACAAAGAGAAAATAAAGCTATCTATTGGGTTTCACTAAAAAGTCCATTGGAAGACTTGACTATTGTTGTTAAAAGACATAGGCATTCATATTATAGAGCCACAAACCACACTAGTTAAATAAAAACATGATAACATAGGATTTGAACCAATGACAGTTTTAATTTGATAGTGCAAACCCAACACCTTACTAACTGTGCTAACCAGACTGTGCATACCAGATGCACAATTTATCAGAGATTTAAGTGAATAAGCTACAGTGTCCAAGGTACTAAACATAATATATTCTATGGGGTGTCATAAGCAAGTCATTAGAATACTTTCCTACTAAATTTATAAGACATAAGCATTCAATATTTGAGTAAACAAAGAGAAAATAAAGCTATCTATTGGGTTTCACTAAAAAGTCCATTGGAAGACTTGACTATTGTTGTTAAAAGACATAGGCATTCATATTATAGAGCCACAAACCACACTAGTTAAATAAAAACATGATAACATAGGATTCGAACCAATGACAGTCTTAATTTGATAGTGCAAACCCAACACCTTACTAACTGTGCTAACCAGTCTGTGCATACCAGGCGCACAATTTATCAGAGATTTAAGTGAATAAGCTACAGTGTCCAAGGTACTAAACATAACATATTCTATGGGGTGTCATAAGCAAGTCATTAGAATACTTTCCTACTAAATTTATAAGACATAAGCATTCAATATTTGAGTAAACAAAGAGAAAATAAAGCTATCTATTGGGTTTCACTAAAAAGTCCATTGGAAGACTTGACTATTGTTGTTAAAAGACATAGGCATTCATATTATAGAGCCACAAACCACACTAGTTAAATAAAAACATGATAACATAGGATTTGAACCAATGACAGTTTTAATTTGATAGTGCAAACCCAACACCTTACTAACTGTGCTAACCAGACTGTGCATACCAGATGCACAATTTATCAGAGATTTAAGTGAATAAGCTACAGTGTCCAAGGTACTAAACATAATATATTCTATGGGGTGTCATAAGCAAGTCATTAGAATACTTTCCTACTAAATTTATAAGACATAAGCATTCAATATTTGAGTAAACAAAGAGAAAATAAAGCTATCTATTGGGTTTCACTAAAAAGTCCATTGGAAGACTTGACTATTGTTGTTAAAAGACATAGGCATTCATATTATAGAGCCACAAACCACACTAGTTAAATAAAAACATGATAACATAGGATTCGAACCAATGACAGTCTTAATTTGATAGTGCAAACCCAACACCTTACTAACTGTGCTAACCAGTCTGTGCATACCAGGCGCACAATTTATCAGAGATTTAAGTGAATAAGCTACAGTGTCCAAGGTACTAAACATAATATATTCTATGGGGTGTCATAAGCAAGTCATTAGAATACTTTCCTACTCAATTTATAAGACATAAGCATTCAATATTTGAGTAAACAAAGAGAAAATAAAGCTATCTATTGGGTTTCACTAAAAAGTCCATTGGAAGACTTGACTATTGTTGTTAAAAGACATAGGCATTCATATTATAGTGCCACAAACCACACTAGTTAAATAAAAACATGATAACATAGGATTCGAACCAATGACAGTCTTAATTTGATAGTGCAAACCCAACACCTTACTAACTGTGCTAACCAGACTGTGCATACCAGACACACAATTTATCAGAGATTTAAGTGAATAAGCTACAGTGTCCAAGGTACTAAACATAATATATTCTATGGGGTGTCATAAGCAAGTCATTAGAATACTTTCCTACTAAATTTATAAGACATAAGCATTCAATATTTGAGTAAACAAAGAGAAAATAAAGCTATCTATTGGGTTTCACTAAAAAGTCCATTGGAAGACTTGACTATTGTTGTTAAAAGACATAGGCATTCATATTATAGAGCCACAAACCACACTAGTAAAATAAAAATATGATAACATGGGATTCGAACCAATGACAGTCTTAATTTGATAGTGCAAACCCAACACCTTACTAACTGTGCTAACCTGACTGTGCATACCAGACACACAATTTATCAGAGATTTAAGTGAATAAGCTACAGTGTCCAAGGTACTAAACATAACATATTCTATGGGGTGTCATAAGCAAGTCATTAGAATACTTTCCTACTAAATTTATAAGACATAAGCATTCAATATTTGAGTAAACAAAGATAAAATAAAGCTATCTATTGGGTTTCACTAAAAAGTCCATTGGAAGACTTGACTATTGTTGTTAAAAGACATAGGCATTCATATTATAGAGCCACAAACCACACTAGTTAAATAAAAACATGATAACATAGGATTTGAACCAATGACAGTTTTAATTTGATAGTGCAAACCCAACACCTTACTAACTGTGCTAACCAGACTGTGCATACCAGATGCACAATTTATCAGAGATTTAAGTGAATAAGCTACAGTGTCCAAGGTACTAAACATAATATATTCTATGGGGTGTCATAAGCAAGTCATTAGAATACTTTCCTACTAAATTTATAAGACATAAGCATTCAATATTTGAGTAAACAAAGAGAAAATAAAGCTATCTATTGGGTTTCACTAAAAAGTCCATTGGAAGACTTGACTATTGTTGTTAAAAGACATAGGCATTCATATTATAGAGCCACAAACCACACTAGTTAAATAAAAACATGATAACATAGGATTCGAACCAATGACAGTCTTAATTTGATAGTGCAAACCCAACACCTTACTAACTGTGCTAACCAGACTGTGCATACCAGACGCACAATTTATCAGAGATTTAAGTGAATAAGCTACAGTGTCCAAGGTACTAAACATAATATATTCTATGGGGTGTCATAAGCAAGTCATTAGAATACTTTCCTACTAAATTTATAAGACATAAGCATTCAATATTTGAGTAAACAAAGAGAAAATAAAGCTATCTATTGGGTTTCACTAAAAAGTCCATTGGAAGACTTGACTATTGTTGTTAAAAGACATAGGCATTCATATTATAGTGCCACAAACCACACTAGTTAAATAAAAACATGATAACATAGGATTCGAACCAATGACAGACTTAATTTGATAGTGCAAACCCAACACCTTACTAACTGTGCTAACCAGACTGTGCATGCCTGACACACAATTTATCAGAGATTTAGGTGAATAAGCTACAGTGTCCAAGGTACTAAACATAATATATTCTATGGGGTGTCATAAGCAAGTCATTAGAATACTTTCCTACTAAATTTATAAGACATAAGCATTCAATATTTGAGTAAACAAAGAGAAAATAAAGCTATCTATTGGGTTTCACTAAAAAGTCCATTGGAAGACTTGACTATTGTTGTTAAAAGACATAGGCATTCATATTATAGAGCCACAAACCTCACTAGTAAAATAAAAACATGATAACATGGGATTCGAACCAATGACAGTCTTAATTTGATAGTGCAAACCCAACACCTTACTAACTGTGCTAACCAGACTGTGCATACCAGACACACAATTTATCAGAGATTTAAGTGAATAAGCTACAGTGTCCAAGGTACTAAACATAATATATTCTATGGGGTGTCATAAGCAAGTCATTAAAATACTTTCCTACTAAATTTATAAGACATAAGCATTCAATATTTGAGTAAACAAAGAGAAAATAAAGCTATCTATTGGGTTTCACTAAAAAGTCCATTGGAAGACTTGACTATTGTTGTTAAAAGACATAGGCATTCATATTATAGAGCCACAAACCTCACTAGTAAAATAAAAACATGATAACATGGGATTCGAACCAATGACAGTCTTAATTTGATAGTGCAAACCCAACACCTTACTAACTGTGCTAACCAGACTGTGCATAACAGACACACAATTTATCAGAGATTTAAGTGAATAAGCTACAGTGTCCAAGGTACTAAACATAATATATTCTATGGGGTGTCATAAGCAAGTCATTAAAATACTTTCCTACTAAATTTATAAGACATAAGCATTCAATATTTGAGTAAACAAAGAGAAAATAAAGCGATCTATTGGGTTTCACTAAAAAGTCCATTGGAAGACTTGACTATTGTTGTTAAAAGACATAGGCATTCATATTATAGAGCCACAAACCTCACTAGTAAAATAAAAACATGATAACATGGGATTCGAACCAATGACAGTCTTAATTTGATAGTGCAAACCCAACACCTTACTAACTGTGCTAACAAGACTGTGCATACCAGACACACAATTTATCAGAGATTTAAGTGAATAAGCTACAGTGTCCAAGGTACTAAACATAATATATTCTATGGGGTGTCATAAGCAAGTCATTAGAATACTTTCCTACTAAATTTATAAGACATAAGCATTTAATATTTGAGTAAACAAAGAGAAAATAAAGCTATCTATTGGGTTTCACTAAAAAGTCCATTGGAAGACTTGACTATTGTTGTTAAAAGACATAGGCATTCATATTATAGAGCCACAAACCACACTAGTAAAATAAAAACAAGATAACATGGGATTCGAACCAATGACAGTCTTAATTTGATAGTGCAAACCCAACAACTTACTAACTGTGCTAACCAGACTGTGCATACTAGACACACAATTTATCAGAGATTTAAGTGAATAAGCTACAGTGTCCAAGGTACTAAACATAATATATTCTATGGGGTGTCATAAGCAAGTCATTAGAATACTTTCCTACTAAATTTATAAGACATAAGCATTCAATATTTGAGTAAACAAAGAGAAAATAAAGCTATCTATTGGGTTTCACTAAAAAGTCCATTGGAAGACTTGACTATTGTTGTTAAAAGACATAGGCATTCATATTATAGAGCCACAAACCACACTAGTTAAATAAAAACATGATAACATAGGATTTGAACCAATGACAGTTTTAATTTGATAGTGCAAACCCAACACCTTACTAACTGTGCTAACCAGACTGTGCATACCAGACGCACAATTTATCAGAGATTTAAGTGAATAAGCTACAGTGTCCAAGGTACTAAACATAATATATTCTATGGGGTGTCATAAGCAAGTCATTAGAATACTTTCCTACTAAATTTATAAGACATAAGCATTCAATATTTGAGTAAACAAAGAGAAAATAAAGCTATCTATTGGGTTTCACTAAAAAGTCCATTGGAAGACTTGACTATTGTTGTTAAAAGACATAGGCATTCATATTATAGAACCACAAACCTCACTAGTAAAATAAAAACATGATAACATGGGATTCGAACCAATGACAGTCTTAATTTGATAGTGCAAACCCAACACCTTACTAACTGTGCTAACCAGACTGTGCATACCAGACACACAATTTATCAGAGATTTAAGTGAATAAGCTACAGTGTCCAAGGTGCTAAACATAATATATTCTATGGGGTGTCATAAGCAAGTCATTAGAATACTTTCCTACTAAATTTATAAGACATAAGCATTCAATATTTGAGTAAACAAAGAGAAAATAAAGCTATCTATTGGGTTTCACTAAAAAGTCCATTGGAAGACTTGACTATTGTTGTTAAAAGACATAGGCATTCATATTATAGAGCCACAAACCTCACTAGTAAAATAAAAACATGATAACATGGGATTCGAACCAATGACAATCTTAATTTGATAGTGCAAACCCAACACCTTACTAACTGTGCTAACCAGACTGTGCATACCAGACACACAATTTATCAGAGATTTAAGTGAATAAGCTACAGTGTCCAAGGTACTAAACATAATATATTCTATGGGGTGTCATAAGCAAGTCATTAAAATACTTTCCTACTAAATTTATAAGACATAAGCATTCAATATTTGAGTAAACAAAGAGAAAATAAAGCGATCTATTGGGTTTCACTAAAAAGTCCATTGGAAGACTTGACTATTGTTGTTAAAAGACATAGGCATTCATATTATAGAGCCACAAACCTCACTAGTAAAATAAAAACATGATAACATGGGATTCGAACCAATGACAGTCTTAATTTGATAGTGCAAACCCAACACCTTACTAACTGTGCTAACAAGACTGTGCATACCAGACACACAATTTATCAGAGATTTAAGTGAATAAGCTACAGTGTCCAAGGTACTAAACATAATATATTCTATGGGGTGTCATAAGCAAGTCATTAGAATACTTTCCTACTAAATTTATAAGACATAAGCATTTAATATTTGAGTAAACAAAGAGAAAATAAAGCTATCTATTGGGTTTCACTAAAAAGTCCATTGGAAGACTTGACTATTGTTGTTAAAAGACATAGGCATTCATATTATAGAGCCACAAACCACACTAGTAAAATAAAAACAAGATAACATGGGATTCGAACCAATGACAGTCTTAATTTGATAGTGCAAACCCAACAACTTACTAACTGTGCTAACCAGACTGTGCATACTAGACACACAATTTATCAGAGATTTAAGTGAATAAGCTACAGTGTCCAAGGTACTAAACATAATATATTCTATGGGGTGTCATAAGCAAGTCATTAGAATACTTTCCTACTAAATTTATAAGACATAAGCATTCAATATTTGAGTAAACAAAGAGAAAATAAAGCTATCTATTGGGTTTCACTAAAAAGTCCTTTGGAAGACTTGACTATTGTTGTTAAAAGACATAGGCATTCATATTATAGAGCCACAAACCACACTAGTAAAATAAAAACATGATAACATGGGACTCGAACCAATGACAGTCTTAATTTGATAGTGCAAACCCAACACCTTACTAACTGTGCTAACCAGACTGTGCATACCAGACACACAATTTATCAGAGATTTAAGTGAATAAGCTACAGTGTCCAAGGTACTAAACATAATATATTCTATGGGGTGTCATAAGCAAGTCATTAGAATACTTTCCTACTAAATTTATAAGACATAAGCATTCAATATTTGAGTAAACAAAGAGAAAATAAAGCTATCTATTGGGTTTCACTAAAAAGTCCATTGGAAGACTTGACTATTGTTGTTAAAAGACATAGGCATTCATATTATAGAGCCACAAACCACACTAGTAAAATAAAAATATGATAACATGGGATTCGAACCAATGACAGTCTTAATTTGATAGTGCAAACCCAACACCTTACTAACTGTGCTAACCTGACTGTGCATACCAGACACACAATTTATCAGAGATTTAAGTGAATAAGCTACAGTGTCCAAGGTACTAAACATAACATATTCTATGGGGTGTCATAAGCAAGTCATTAGAATACTTTCCTACTAAATTTATAAGACATAAGCATTCAATATTTGAGTAAACAAAGAGAAAATAAAGCGATCTATTGGGTTTCACTAAAAAGTCCTTTGGAAGACTTGACTATTGTTGTTAAAAGACATAGGCATTCATATTATAGAGCCACAAACCACACTAGTAAAATAAAAACATGATAACATGGGACTTGAACCAATGACAGTCTTAATTTGATAGTGCAAACCCAACACCTTACTAACTGTGCTAACCAGACTGTGCATACCAGACACACAATTTATCAGAGATTTAAGTGAATAAGCTACAGTGTCCAAGGTACTAAACATAATATATTCTATGGGGTGTCATAAGCAAGTCATTAGAATACTTTCCTACTAAATTTATAAGACATAAGCATTCAATATTTGAGTAAACAAAGAGAAAATAAAGCGATCTATTGGGTTTCACTAAAAAGTCCTTTGGAAGACTTGACTATTGTTGTTAAAAGACATAGGCATTCATATTATAGAGCCACAAACCACACTAGTAAAATAAAAACATGATAACATGGGACTCGAACCAATGACAGTCTTAATTTGATAGTGCAAACCCAACACCTTACTAACTGTGCTAACCAGACTGTGCATACCAGAGACACAATTTATCAGAGATTTAAGTGAATAAGCTACAGTGTCCAAGGTACTAAACATAATATATTCTATGGGGTGTCATAAGCAAGTCATTAGAATACTTTCCTACTAAATTTATAAGACATAAGCATTCAATATTTGAGTAAACAAAGAGAAAATAAAGCTATCTATTGGGTTTCACTAAAAAGTCCATTGGAAGACTTGACTATTGTTGTTAAAAGACATAGGCATTCATATTATAGAGCCACAAACCTCACTAGTAAAATAATAACATGATAACATGGGATTCAAACCAATGACAGTCTTAATTTGATAGTGCAAACCGAACACCTTACTAACTGTGCTAACCAGACTGTGCATACCAGACACACAATTTATCAGAGATTTAAGTGAATAAGCTACAGTGTCCAAGGTACTAAACATAATATATTCTATGGGGTGTCATAAGCAAGTCATTAAAATACTTTCCTACTAAATTTATAAGACATAAGCATTCAATATTTGAGTAAACAAAGAGAAAATAAAGCGATCTATTGGGTTTCACTAAAAAGTCCATTGGAAGACTTGACTATTGTTGTTAAAAGACATAGGCATTCATATTATAGAGCCACAAACCTCACTAGTAAAATAAAAACATGATAACATGGGATTCGAACCAATGACAGTCTTAATTTGATAGTGCAAACCCAACACCTTACTAACTGTGCTAACAAGACTGTACATACCAGACACACAATTTATCAGAGATTTAAGTGAATAAGCTACAGTGTCCAAGGTACTAAACATAATATATTCTATGGGGTGTCATAAGCAAGTCATTAGAATACTTTCCTACTAAATTTATAAGACATAAGCATTTAATATTTGAGTAAACAAAGAGAAAATAAAGCTATCTATTGGGTTTCACTAAAAAGTCCATTGGAAGACTTGACTATTGTTGTTAAAAGACATAGGCATTCATATTATAGAGCCACAAACCACACTAGTAAAATAAAAACAAGATAACATGGGATTCGAACCAATGACAGTCTTAATTTGATAGTGCAAACCCAACAACTTACTAACTGTGCTAACCAGACTGTGAATACTAGACACACAATTTATCAGAGATTTAAGTGAATAAGCTACAGTGTCCAAGGTACTAAACATAATATATTCTATGGGGTGTCATAAGCAAGTCATTAGAATACTTTCCTACTAAATTTATAAGACATAAGCATTCAATATTTGAGTAAACAAAGAGAAAATAAAGCTATCTATTGGGTTTCACTAAAAAGTCCTTTGGAAGACTTGACTATTGTTAAAAGACATAGGCATTCATATTATAGAGCCACAAACCACACTAGTAAAATAAAAACATGATAACATGGGACTCGAACCAATGACAGTCTTAATTTGATAGTGCAAACCCAACACCTTACTAACTGTGCTAACCAGACTGTGCATAGCAGACACACAATTTATCAGAGATTTACGTGAATAAGCTACAGTGTCCAAGGTACTAAACATAATATATTCTATGGGGTGTCATAAGCAAGTCATTAGAATACTTTCCTACTAAATTTATAAGACATAAGCATTCAATATTTGAGTAAACAAAGAGAAAATAAAGCTATCTATTGGGTTTCACTAAAAAGTCCATTGGAAGACTTGACTATTGTTGTTAAAAGACACAGGCATTCATATTATAGAGCCACAAACCACACTAGTAAAATAAAAATATGATAACATGGGATTCGAACCAATGACAGTCTTAATTTGATAGTGCAAACCCAACACCTTACTAACTGTGCTAACCTGACTGTGCATACCAGACACACAATTTATCAGAGATTTAAGTGAATAAGCTACAGTGTCCAAGGTACTAAGCATAACATATTCTATGGGGTGTCATAAGCAAGTCATTAGAATACTTTCCTACTAAATTTATAAGACATAAGCATTCAATATTTGAGTAAACAAAGAGAAAATAAAGCTATCTATTGGGTTTCACTAAAAAGTCCATTGGAAGACTTGACTATTGTTGTTAAAAGACATAGGCATTCATATTATAGAGCCACAAACCTCACTAGTAAAATAAAAACATGATAACATGGGATTCGAACCAATGACAGTCTTAATTTGATAGTGCAAACCCAACACCTTACTAACTGTGCTAACCAGACTGTGCATACCAGACACGCAATTTATCAGAGATTTAAGTGAATAAGCTACAGTGTCCAAGGTACTAAACATAATATATTCTATGGGGTGTCATAAGCAAGTCATTAAAATACTTTCCTACTAAATTTATAAGACATAAGCATTCAATATTTGAGTAAACAAAGAGAAAATAAAGCGATCTATTGGGTTTCACTAAAAAGTCCATTGGAAGACTTGACTATTGTTGTTAAAAGACATAGGCATTCATATTATAGAGCCACAAACCTCACTAGTAAAATAAAAACATGATAACATGGGATTCGAACCAATGACAGTCTTAATTTGATAGTGCAAACCCAACACCTTACTAACTGTGCTAACAAGACTGTGCATACCAGACACACAATTTATCAGAGATTTAAGTGAATAAGCTACAGTGTCCAAGGTACTAAACATAATATATTCTATGGGGTGTCATAAGCAAGTCATTAGAATACTTTCCTACTAAATTTATAAGACATAAGCATTCAATATTTGAGTAAACAAAGAGAAAATAAAGCTATCTATTGGGTTTCACTAAAAAGTCCTTTGGAAGACTTGACTATTGTTGTTAAAAGACATAGGCATTCATATTATAGAGCCACAAACCACACTAGTAAAATAAAAACATGATAACATGGGACTCGAACCAATGACAGTCTTAATTTGATAGTGCAAACCCAACACCTTACTAACTGTGCTAACCAGACTGTGCATATCAGACACACAATTTATCAGAGATTTAAGTGAATAAGCTACAGTGTCCAAGGTACTAAACATAATATATTCTATGGGGTGTCATAAGCAAGTCATTAGAATACTTTCCTACTAAATTTATAAGACATAAGCATTCAATATTTGAGTAAACAAAGAGAAAATAAAGCTATCTATTGGGTTTCACTAAAAAGTCCATTGGAAGACTTGACTATTGTTGTTAAAAGACATAGGCATTCATATTATAGAGCCACAAACCACACTAGTAAAATAAAAATATGATAACATGGGATTCGAACCAATGACAGTCTTAATTTGATAGTGCAAACCCAACACCTTACTAACTGTGCTAACCTGACTGTGCATACCAGACACACAATTTATCAGAGATTTAAGTGAATAAGCTACAGTGTCCAAGGTACTAAACATAACATATTCTATGGGGTGTCATAAGCAAGTCATTAGAATACTTTCCTACTAAATTTATAAGACATAAGCATTCAATATTTGAGTAAACAAAGAGAAAATAAAGCGATCTATTGGGTTTCACTAAAAAGTCCTTTGGAAGACTTGACTATTGTTGTTAAAAGACATAGGCATTCATATTATAGAGCCACAAACCACACTAGTAAAATAAAAACATGATAACATGGGACTCGAACCAATGACAGTCTTAATTTGATAGTGCAAACCCAACACCTTACTAACTGTGCTAACCAGACTGTGCATACCAGACACACAATTTATCAGAGATTTAAGTGAATAAGCTACAGTGTCCAAGGTACTAAACATAATATATTCTATGGGGTGTCATAAGCAAGTCATTAGAATACTTTCCTACTAAATTTATAAGACATAAGCATTCAATATTTGAGTAAACAAAGAGAAAATAAAGCGATCTATTGGGTTTCACTAAAAAGTCCTTTGGAAGACTTGACTATTGTTGTTAAAAGACATAGGCATTCATATTATAGAGCCACAAACCACACTAGTAAAATAAAAACATGATAACATGGGACTCGAACCAATGACAGTCTTAATTTGATAGTGCAAACCCAACACCTTACTAACTGTGCTAACCAGACTGTGCATACCAGAGACACAATTTATCAGAGATTTAAGTGAATAAGCTACAGTGTCCAAGGTACTAAACATAATATATTCTATGGGGTGTCATAAGCAAGTCATTAGAATACTTTCCTACTAAATTTATAAGACATAAGCATTCAATATTTGAGTAAACAAAGAGAAAATAAAGCTATCTATTGGGTTTCACTAAAAAGTCCATTGGAAGACTTGACTATTGTTGTTAAAAGACATAGGCATTCATATTATAGAGCCACAAACCTCACTAGTAAAATAAAAACATGATAACATGGGATTCGAACCAATGACAGTCTTAATTTGATAGTGCAAACCGAACACCTTACTAACTGTGCTAACCAGACTGTGCATACCAGACACACAATTTATCAGAGATTTAAGTGAATAAGCTACAGTGTCCAAGGTACTAAACATAATATATTCTATGGGGTGTCATAAGCAAGTCATTAAAATACTTTCCTACTAAATTTATAAGACATAAGCATTCAATATTTGAGTAAACAAAGAGAAAATAAAGCGATCTATTGGGTTTCACTAAAAAGTCCATTGGAAGACTTGACTATTGTTGTTAAAAGACATAGGCATTCATATTATAGAGCCACAAACCTCACTAGTAAAATAAAAACATGATAACATGGGATTCGAACCAATGACAGTCTTAATTTGATAGTGCAAACCCAACACTTTACTAACTGTGCTAACAAGACTGTACATACCAGACACACAATTTATCAGAGATTTAAGTGAATAAGCTACAGTGTCCAAGGTACTAAACATAATATATTCTATGGGGTGTCATAAGCAAGTCATTAGAATACTTTCCTACTAAATTTATAAGACATAAGCATTTAATATTTGAGTAAACAAAGAGAAAATAAAGCTATCTATTGGGTTTCACTAAAAAGTCCATTGGAAGACTTGACTATTGTTGTTAAAAGACATAGGCATTCATATTATAGAGCCACAAACCACACTAGTAAAATAAAAACAAGATAACATGGGATTCAAACCAATGACAGTCTTAATTTGATAGTGCAAACCCAACAACTTACTAACTATGCTAACCAGACTGTGCATACTAGACACACAATTTATCAGAGATTTAAGTGAATAAGCTACAGTGTCCAAGGTACTAAACATAATATATTCTATGGGGTGTCATAAGCAAGTCATTAGAATACTTTCCTACTAAATTTATAAGACATAAGCATTCAATATTTGAGTAAACAAAGAGAAAATAAAGCTATCTATTGGGTTTCACTAAAAAGTCCTTTGGAAGACTTGACTATTGTTGTTAAAAGACATAGGCATTCATATTATAGAGCCACAAACCACACTAGTAAAATAAAAACATGATAACATGGGACTCGAACCAATGACAGTCTTAATTTGATAGTGCAAACCCAACACCTTACTAACTGTGCTAACCAGACTGTGCATACCAGACACACAATTTATCAGAGATTTAAGTGAATAAGCTACAGTGTCCAAGGTACTAAACATAATATATTCTATGGGGTGTCATAAGCAAGTCATTAGAATACTTTCCTACTAAATTTATAAGACATAAGCATTCAATATTTGAGTAAACAAAGAGAAAATAAAGCTATCTATTGGGTTTCACTAAAAAGTCCATTGGAAGACTTGACTATTGTTGTTAAAAGACACAGGCATTCATATTATAGAGCCACAAACCACACTAGTAAAATAAAAATATGATAACATGGGATTCGAACCAATGACAGTCTTAATTTGATAGTGCAAACCCAACACCTTACTAACTGTGCTAACCTGACTGTGCATACCAGACACACAATTTATCAGAGATTTAAGTGAATAAGCTACAGTGTACAAGGTACTAAGCATAACATATTCTATGGGGTGTCATAAGCAAGTCATTAGAATACTTTCCTACTAAATTTATAAGATAAGCATTCAATATTTGAGTAAACAAAGAGAAAATAAAGCTATCTATTGGGTTTCACTAAAAAGTCCATTGGAAGACTTGACTATTGTTGTTAAAAGACATAGGCATTCATATTATAGAGCCACAAACCACACTAGTTAAATAAAAACATGATAACATAGGATTTGAACCAATGACAGTTTTAACATGGGATTCGAACCAATGACAGTCTTAATTTGATAGTGCAAACCCAACACCTTACTAACCGTGCTAACCTGACTGTGCATACCAGACACACAATTTATCAGAGATTTAAGTGAATAAGCTACAGTGTCCAAGGTACTAAACATAACATATTCTATGGGGTGTCATAAGCAAGTCATTAGAATACTTTCCTACTAAATTTATAAGACATAAGCATTCAATATTTGAGTAAACAAAGAGAAAATAAAGCGATCTATTGGGTTTCACTAAAAAGTCCTTTGGAAGACTTGACTATTGTTGTTAAAAGACATAGGCATTCATATTATAGAGCCACAAACCACACTAGTAAAATAAAAACATGATAACATGGGACTCGAACCAATGACAGTCTTAATTTGATAGTGCAAACCCAACACCTTACTAACTGTGCTAACCAGACTGTGCATACCAGACACACAATTTATCAGAGATTTAAGTGAATAAGCTACAGTGTCCAAGGTACTAAACATAATATATTCTATGGGGTGTCATAAGCAAGTCATTAGAATACTTTCCTACTAAATTTATAAGACATAAGCATTCAATATTTGAGTAAACAAAGAGAAAATAAAGCGATCTATTGGGTTTCACTAAAAAGTCCATTGGAAGACTTGACTATTGTTGTTAAAAGACATAGGCATTCATATTATAGAGCCACAAACCTCACTAGTAAAATAAAAACATGATAACATGGGATTCGAACCAATGACAGTCTTAATTTGATAGTGCAAACCCAACACCTTACTAACTGTGCTAACAAGACTGTGCATACCAGACACACAATTTATCAGAGATTTAAGTGAATAAGCTACAGTGTCCAAGGTACTAAACATAATATATTCTATGGGGTGTCATAAGCAAGTCATTAGAATACTTTCCTACTAAATTTATAAGACATAAGCATTTAATATTTGAGTAAACAAAGAGAAAATAAAGCTATCTATTGGGTTTCACTAAAAAGTCCATTGGAAGACTTGACTATTGTTGTTAAAAGACATAGGCATTCATATTATAGAGCCACAAACCACACTAGTAAAATAAAAACAAGATAACATGGGATTCGAACCAATGACAGTCTTAATTTGATAGTGCAAACCCAACAACTTACTAACTGTGCTAACCAGACTGTGCATACTAGGCACACAATTTATCAGAGATTTAAGTGAATAAGCTACAGTGTCCAAGGTACTAAACATAATATATTCTATGGGGTGTCATAAGCAAGTCATTAGAATACTTTCCTACTAAATTTATAAGACATAAGCATTCAATATTTGAGTAAACAAAGAGAAAATAAAGCTATATATTGGGTTTCACTAAAAAGTCCATTGGAAGACTTGACTATTGTTGTTAAAAGACATAGGCATTCATATTATAGAGCCACAAACCACACTAGTAAAATAAAAATATGATAACATGGGATTCGAACCAATGACAGTCTTAATTTGATAGTGCAAACCCAACACCTTACTAACCGTGCTAACCTGACTGTGCATACCAGACACACAATTTATCAGAGATTTAAGTGAATAAGCTACAGTGTCCAAGGCACTAAACATAACATATTCTATGGGGTGTCATAAGCAAGTCATTAGAATACTTTCCTACTAAATTTATAAGACATAAGCATTCAATATTTGAGTAAACAAAGAGAAAATAAAGCTATCTATTGGGTTTCACTAAAAAGTCCATTGGAAGACTTGACTATTGTTGTTAAAAGACATAGGCATTCATATTATAGAGCCACAAACCACACTAGTTAAATAAAAACATGATAACATAGGATTCGAACCAATGACAGTCTTAATTTGATAGTGCAAACCCAACACCTTACTAACTGTGCTAACCAGACTGTGCATACCAGATGCCCAATTTATCAGAGATTTAAGTGAATAAGCTACAGTGTCCAAGGTACTAAACATAATATATTCTATGGGGTGTCATAAGCAAGTCATTAGAATACTTTCCTACTAAATTTATAAGACATAAGCATTCAATATTTGAGTAAACAAAGAGAAAATAAAGCTATCTATTGGGTTTCACTAAAAAGTCCATTGGAAGACTTGACTATTGTTGTTAAAAGACATAGGCATTCATATTATAGTGCCACAAACCACACTAGTTAAATAAAAACATGATAACATAGGATTCGAACCAATGACAGACTTAATTTGATAGTGCAAACCCAACACCTTACTAACTGTGCTAACCAGACTGTGCATGCCTGACACACAATTTATCAGAGATTTAGGTGAATAAGCTACAGTGTCCAAGGTACTAAACATAATATATTCTATGGGGTGTCATAAGCAAGTCATTAGAATACTTTCCTACTAAATTTATAAGACATAAGCATTCAATATTTGAGTAAACAAAGAGAAAATAAAGCTATCTATTGGGTTTCACTAAAAAGTCCATTGGAAGACTTGACTATTGTTGTTAAAAGACATAGGCATTCATATTATAGAGCCACAAACCTCACTAGTAAAATAAAAACATGATAACATGGGATTCGAACCAATGACAGTCTTAATTTGATAGTGCAAACCCAACACCTTACTAACTGTGCTAACCAGACTGTGCATACCAGACACACAATTTATCAGAGATTTAAGTGAATAAGCTACAGTGTCCAAGGTACTAAACATAATATATTCTATGGGGTGTCATAAGCAAGTCATTAGAATACTTTCCTACTAAATTTATAAGACATAAGCATTCAATATTTGAGTAAACAAAGAGAAAATAAAGCTATCTATTGGGTTTCACTAAAAAGTCCTTTGGAAGACTTGACTATTGTTGTTAAAAGACATAGGCATTCATATTATAGAGCCACAAACCACACTAGTAAAATAAAAACATGATAACATGGGACTCGAACCAATGACAGTCTTAATTTGATAGTGCAATCCCAACACCTTACTAACTGTGCTAACCAGACTGTGCATACCAGACACACAATTTATCAGAGATTTAAGTGAATAAGCTACAGTGTCCAAGGTACTAAACATAATATATTCTATGGGGTGTCATAAGCAAGTCATTAGAATACTTTCCTACTAAATTTATAAGACATAAGCATTCAATATTTGAGTAAACAAAGAGAAAATAAAGCTATCTATTGGGTTTCACTAAAAAGTCCATTGGAAGACTTGACTATTGTTGTTAAAAGACATAGGCATTCATATTATAGAGCCACAAACCACACTAGTAAAATAAAAACATGATAACATGGGATTCGAAACAATGACAGTCTTAATTTGATAGTGCAAACCCAACACCTTACTAACTGTGCTAACCAGACTGTGCATACCAGACACACAATGTATCAGAGATTTAAGTGAATAAGCTACAGTGTCCAAGGTACTAAACATAATATATTCTATGGGGTGTCATAAGCAAGTCATTAGAATACTTTCCTACTAAATTTATAAGACATAAGCATTCAATATTTGAGTAAACAAAGAGAAAATAAAGCTATCTATTCGGTTTTACTAAAAAGTCCATTGGAAGACTTGACTATTGTTGTTAAAAGACATAGTCATTCATATTATAGAGCCACAAACCACACTAGTAAAATAAAAACATGATAACATGGGATTCGAACCAATGACAGTCTTAATTTGATAATGCAAACCCAACACCTTACTAACTGTGCTAACCAGACTCTGCATACCAGACACACAATTTATAAGAGATTTAAGTGAATAAGCTACAGTGTCCAAGGTACTAAACATAATATATTCTATGGGGTGTCATGAGCAAGTCATTAGAATACTTTCCTACTAAATTTATAAGACATAAGCATTCAATATTTGAGTAAACAAAGAGAAAATAAAGCGATCTATTGGGTTTCACTAAAAAGTCCATTGGAAGACTTGACTATTGTTGTTAAAAGACATAGGCATTCATATTATAGAGCCACAAACCACACTAGTAAAATAAAAACATGATAACATGGGATTCGAACCAATGACAGTCTTAATTTGATAGTGCAAACCGAACACCTTACTAACTGTGCTAAGCTGACTGTGCATACCAGACACACAATTTATCAGAGATTTAAGTGAATAAGCTACAGTGTCCAAGGTACTAAACATAATATATTCTATGGGGTGTCATAAGCAAGTCATTAGAATACTTTCCTACTAAATTTATAAGACATAAGCATTCAATATTTGAGTAAACAAAGAGAAAATAAAGCGATCTATTGGGTTTCACTAAAAAGTCCTTTGGAAGACTTGACTATTGTTGTTAAAAGACATAGGCATTCATATTATAGAGACACAAACCACACTAGTAAAATAAAAACATGATAACATGGGACTCGAACCAATGACAGTCTTAATTTGATAGTGCAAACCCAACACCTTACTAACTGTGCTAACCAGACTGTGCATACCAGACACACAATTTATCAGAGATTTAAGTGAATAAGCTACAGTGTCCAAGGTACTAAACATAATATATTCTATGGGGTGTCATAAGCAAGTCATTAGAATACTTTCCTACTAAATTTATAAGACATAAGCATTCAATATTTGAGTAAACAAAGAGAAAATAAAGCTATCTATTGGGTTTCACTAAAAAGTCCATTGGAAGACTTGACTATTGTTGTTAAAAGACATAGGCATTCATATTATAGAGCCACAAACCACACTAGTAAAATAAAAATATGATAACATGGGATTCGAACCAATGACAGTCTTAATTTGATAGTGCAAACCCAACACCTTACTAACTGTGCTAACCTGACTGTGCATACCAGACACACAATTTATCAGAGATTTAAGTGAATAAGCTACAGTGTCCAAGGTACTAAACATAACATATTCTATGGGGTGTCATAAGCAAGTCATTAGAATACTTTCCTACTAAATTTATAAGACATAAGCATTCAATATTTGAGTAAACAAAGAGAAAATAAAGCTATCTATTGGGTTTCACTAAAAAGTCCATTGGAAGACTTGACTATTGTTGTTAAAAGACATAGGCATTCATATTATAGAGCCACAAACCACACTAGTTAAATAAAAACATGATAACATAGGATTTGAACCAATGACAGTTTTAATTTGATAGTGCAAACCCAACACCTTACTAACTGTGCTAACCAGACTGTGCATACCAGACGCACAATTTATCAGAGATTTAAGTGAATAAGCTACAGTGTCCAAGGTACTAAACATAATATATTCTATGGGGTGTCATAAGCAAGTCATTAGAATACTTTCCTACTAAATTTATAAGACATAAGCATTCAATATTTGAGTAAACAAAGAGAAAATAAAGCTATCTATTGGGTTTCACTAAAAAGTCCATTGGAAGACTTGACTATTGTTGTTAAAAGACATAGGCATTCATATTATAGAGCCACAAACCACACTAGTTAAATAAAAACATGATAACATAGGATTCGAACCAATGACAGACTTAATTTGATAGTGCAAACCCAACACTTTACTAACTGTGCTAACCAGACTGTGCATGCCTGACACACAATTTATCAGAGATTTAGGTGAATAAGCTACAGTGTCCAAGGTACTAAACATAATATATTCTATGGGGTGTCATAAGCAAGTCATTAGAATACTTTCCTACTAAATTTATAAGACATAAGCATTCAATATTTGAGTAAACAAAGAGAAAATAAAGCTATCTATTGGGTTTCACTAAAAAGTCCATTGGAAGACTTGACTATTGTTGTTAAAAGACATAGGCATTCATATTATAGTGCCACAAACCACACTAGTTAAACAAAAACATGATAACATAGGATTCGAACCAATGACAGACTTAATTTGATAGTGCAAACCCAACACCTTACTAACTGTGCTAACCAGACTGTGCATGCCTGACACACAATTTATCAGAGATTTAGGTGAATAAGCTACAGTGTCCAAGGTACTAAACATAATATATTCTATGGGGTGTCATAAGCAAGTCATTAGAATACTTTCCTACTAAATTTATAAGACATAAGCATTCAATATTTGAGTAAACAAAGAGAAAATAAAGCTATCTATTGGGTTTCACTAAAAAGTCCATTGGAAGACTTGACTATTGTTGTTAAAAGACATAGGCATTCATATTATAGAGCCACAAACCTCACTAGTAAAATAAAAACATGATAACATGGGATTCGAACCAATGACAGTCTTAATTTGATAGTGCAAACCCAACACCTTACTAACTGTGCTAACCAGACTGTGCATACCAGACACACAATTTATCAGAGATTTAGGTGAATAAGCTACAGTGTCCAAGGTACTAAACATAATATATTCTATGGGGTGTCATAAGCAAGTCATTAGAATACTTTCCTACTAAATTTATAAGACATAAGCATTCAATATTTGAGTAAACAAAGAGAAAATAAAGCTATCTATTGGGTTTCACTAAAAAGTCCATTGGAAGACTTGACTATTGTTGTTAAAAGACATAGGCATTCATATTATAGAGCCACAAACCACACTAGTAAAATAAAAACATGATAACATGGGATTCGAACCAATGACAGTCTTAATTTGATAGTGCAAACCCAACACCTTACTAACTGTGCTAACCTGACTGTGCATACCAGACACACAATTTATCAGAGATTTAAGTGAATAAGCTACAGTGTCCAAGGTACTAAACATAATATATTCTATGGGGTGTCATAAGCAAGTCATTAGAATACTTTCCTACTAAATTTATAAGACATAAGCATTCAATATTTGAGTAAACAAAGAGAAAATAAAGCGATCTATTGGGTTTCACTAAAAAGTCCATTGGAAGACTTGACTATTGTTGTTAAAAGACATAGGCATTCATATTATAGAGCCACAAACCACACTAGTTAAATAAAAACATGATAACATAGGATTCGAACCAATGACAGTCTTAATTTGATAGTGCAAACCCAACACCTTACTAACTGTGCTAACCAGACTGGGCATACCAGACAAGCAATTTATCAGAGATTTAAGTGAATAAGCTACAGTGTCCAAGGTACTAAACATAATATATTCTATGGGGTGTCATAAGCAAGTCATTAGAATACTTTCCTACTAAATTTATAAGACATAAGCATTCAATATTTGAGTAAACAAAGAGAAAATAAAGCGATCTATTGGGTTTCACTAAAAAGTCCATTGGAAGACTTGACTATTGTTGTTAAAAGACATAGGCATTCATATTATAGAGCCACAAACCACACTAGTAAAATAAAAACATAACATAGGATTCGAACCAATGACAGTCTTAATTTGATAGTGCAAACCCAACACCTTACTAACTGTGCTAACCAGACTGTGCATACCAGACACACAATTTATCAGAGATTTAAGTGAATAAGCTACAGTGTTCAAGGTACTAAACATAATATATTCTATGGGGTGTCATAAGCAAGTCATTAGAATACTTTCCTACTAAATTTATAAGACATAAGCATTCAATATTTGAATAAACAAAGAGAAAATAAAGCTATCTATTGGGTTTCACTAAAAAGTCCATTGGAAGACTTGACTATTGTTGTTAAAAGACATAGGCATTCATATTATAGAGCCACAAACCACACTAGTAAAATAAAAATATGATAACATGGGATTCGAACCAATGACAGTCTTAATTTGATAGTGCAAACCCAACACCTTACTAACTGTGCTAACCAAACTGTGCATACCAGACACACAATTTATCAGAGTTTTAAGTGAATAAGCTACAGTGTCCAAGGTACTAAACATAATATATTCTATGGGATGTAATAAGCAAGTCATTAGAATACTTTCCTACTAAATTTATAAGACATAAGCATTCAATATTTGAGTAAACAAAGAGAAAATAAAGCAATCTATTGGGTTTCACTAAAAAGTCCATTGGAAGACTTGACTATTGTTGTTAAAAGACATAGGCATTCATATTATAGAGCCACAAACCACACTAGTAAAATAAAAATATGATAACATGGGATTCGAACCAATGACAGTCTTAATTTGATAGTGCAAACCCAACACCTTACTAACTGTGCTAACCAAACTGTGCATACCAGACACACAATTTATCAGAGTTTTAAGTGAATAAGCTACAGTGTCCAAGGTACTAAACATAATATATTCTATGGGGTGTCATAAGCAAGTCATTAGAATACTTTCCTACTAAATTTATAAGACATAAGCATTCAATATTTGAGTAAACAAAGAGAAAATAAAGCTATCTATTGGGTTTCACTAAAAAGTCCATTGGAAGACTTGACTATTGTTGTTAAAAGACATAGGCATTCATAATATAGAGCCACACACCACACTAGTTAAATAAAAACATGATAACATAGGATTCGAACCAATGACAGTCTTAATTTGATAGTGCAAACCCAACACCTTACTAACTGTGCTAACCAGACTGTGCATACCAGACACACAATTTATCAGAGATTTAAGTGAATAAGCTACAGTGTCCAAGGTACTATACATAATATATTCTATGGGGTGTCATAAGCAAGTCATTAGAATACTTTCCTACTAAATTTATAAGACATAAGCATTCAATATTTGAGTAAACAAAGAGAAAATATAGCGATCTATTGGGTTTTACTAAAAAGTCCATTGGAAGACTTGACTATTGTTGTTAAAAGACATAGGCATTCATATTATAGAGCCACAAACCACACTAGTAAAATAAAAACATGATAACATGGGATTCGAACCAATGACAGTCTTAATTTGATAGTGCAAACCCAACACCTTACTAACTGTGCTAACCTGACTGTGCATACCAGACACACAATTTATCAGAGATTTAAGTGAATAAGCTACAGTGTCCAAGGTACTAAACATAATATATTCTATGGGGTGTCATAAGCAAGTCATTAGAATACTTTCCTACTAAATTTATAAGACATAAGCATTCAATATTTGAGTAAACAAAGAGAAAATAAAGCTATCTATTGGGTTTCACTAAAAAGTCCATTGGAAGACTTGACTATTGTTGTTAAAAGACATAGGCATTCATATTATAGAGCCACAAACCACACTAGTTAAATAAAAACATGATAACATAGGATTCGAACCAATGACAGTCTTAATTTGATAGTGCAAACCCAACACCTTACTAACTGTGCTAACCAGACTGTGCATACCAGACTTCCAATTTATCAGAGATTTAAGTGAATAAGCTACAGTGTCCAAGGTACTAAACATAATATATTCTATGGGGTGTCATAAGCAAGTCATTAGAATACTTTCCTACTAAATTTATAAGACATAAGCATTCAATATTTGAGTAAACAAAGAGAAAATAAAGCTATCTATTGGGTTTCACTAAAAAGGCCATAGGAAGACTTGACTATTGTTGTTAAAAGACATAGGCATTCATATTATAGAGCCACAAACCACACTAGTAAAATAAAAACATGATAACATGGGATTCGAACCAATGACAGTCTTAATTTGATAGTGCAAACCCAACACCTTACTAACTGTGCTAACCAGACTGTGCATACCAGACACACAATTTATCAGAGATTTAAGTGAATAAGCTACAGTGTCCAAGGTACTAAACATAATATATTCTATGGGGTGTCATAAGCAAGTCATTAGAATACTTTCCTACTAAATTTATAAGACATAAGCATTCAATATTTGAGTAAACAAAGAGAAAATAAAGCTATCTATTGGGTTTCACTAAAAAGTCCATTGGAAGACTTGACTATTGTTGTTAAAAGACATAGGCATTCATATTATAGAGCCACAAACCACACTAGTAAAATAAAAACATGATAACATGGGATTCGAACCAATGACAGTCTTAATTTGATAGTGCAAACCCAACACCTTACTAACTGTGCTAACCAGACTGTGCATACCAGACACACAATGTATCAGAGATTTAAGTGAATAAGCTACAGTGTCCAAGGTACTAAACATAATATATTCTATGGGGTGTCATAAGCAAGTCATTAGAATACTTTCCTACTAAATTTATAAGACATAAGCATTCAATATTTGAGTAAACAAAGAGAAAATAAAGCGATCTATTGGGTTTCACTAAAAAGTCCATTGGAAGACTTGACTATTGTTGTTAAAAGACATAGGCATTCATATTATAGAGCCACAAACCACACTAGTAAAATAAAAACATAACATGGGATTCGAACCAATGACAGTCTTAATTTGATAGTGCAAACCCAACACCTTACTAACTGTGCTAACCAAACTGTGCATACCAGACACACAATTTATCAGAGTTTTAAGTGAATAAGCTACAGGTACTAAACATAATATATTCTATGGGATGTAATAAGCAAGTCATTAGAATACTTTCCTACTAAATTTATAAGACATAAGCATTCAATATTTGAGTAAACAAAGAGAAAATAAAGCGATCTATTGGGTTTCACTAAAAAGTCCATTGGAAGACTTGACTATTGTTGTTAAAAGACATAGGCATTCATATTATAGAGCCACAAACCACACTAGTAAAATAAAAACATAACATGGAATTCGAACCAATGACAGTCTTAATTTGATAGTGCAAACCCAACACCTTACTAACTGTGCTAACCAGACTCTGCATACCAGACACACAATTTATCAGAGATTTAAGTGAATAAGCTACAGTGTCCAAGGTACTAAACATAATATATTCTATGGGATGTAATAAGCAAGTCATTAGAATACTTTCCTACTAAATTTATAAGACATAAGCATTCAATATTTGAGTAAACAAAGAGAAAATAAAGCTATCTATTGGGTTTCACTAAAAAGTCCATTGGAAGACTTGACTATTGTTGTTAAAAGACATAGGCATTCATATTATAGAGCCACAAACCACACTAGTAAAATAAAACTATGATAACATGGGATTCGAACCAATGACAGTCTTAATTTGATAGTGCAAACCCAACACCTTACTAACTGTGCTAACCAGACTCTGCATACCAGACACACAATTTATCAAAGATTTAAGTGAATAAGCTACAGTGTCCAAGGTACTAAACATAATATATTCTATGGGGTGTCATAAGCAAGTCATTAGAATACTTTCCTACTAAATTTATAAGACATAAGCATTCAATATTTGAGTAAACAAAGAGAAAATAAAGCGATCTATTGGGTTTCACTAAAAAGTCCATTGGAAGACTTGACTATTGTTGTTAAAAGACATAGGCATTCATATTATAGAGCCACAAACCACACTAGTAAAATAAAAACAACATTGGATTCGAACCAATGACAGTCTTAATTTGATAGTGCAAACCCAACACCTTACTAACTGTGCTAACCAGACTCTGCATACCAGACAGACAATTTATCAGAGATTTAAGTGAATAAGCTACAGTGTCCAAGGTACTAAACATAATATATTCTATGGGATGTAATAAGCAAGTCATTAGAATACTTTCCTACTAAATTTATAAGACATAAGCATTCAATATTTGAGTAAACAAAGAGAAAATAAAGCGATCTATTGGGTTTCACTAAAAAGTCCATTGGAAGACTTGACTATTGTTGTTAAAAGACATAGGCATTCATATAATAGAGCCACAAACCACACTAGTAAAATAAAAACATGATAACATGGGATTCGAACCAATGACAGTCTTAATTTGATAGTGCAAACCCAACACCTTACTAACTGTGCTAACCTGACTGTGCAAACCAGACACACAATTTATCAGAGATTTAAGTGAATAAGCTACAGTGTCCAAGGTACTAAACATAATATATTCTATGGGGTGTCATAAGCAAGTCATTAGAATACTTTCCTACTAAATTTATAAGACATAAGCATTCAATATTTGAGTAAACAAAGAGAAAATAAAGCGATCTATTGGGTTTCACTAAAAAGTCCATTGGAAGACTTGACTATTGTTGTTAAAAGACATAGGCATTCATATTATAGAGCCACAAACCACACTAGTAAAATAAAAACATAACATGGGATTCGAACCAATGACAGTCTTAATTTGATAGTGCAAACCCAACACCTTACTAACTGTGCTAACCAGACTGTGCATACCAGACACACAATTTATCAGAGATTTAAGTGAATAAGCTACAGTGTTCTAGGTACTAAACATAATATATTCTATGGGGTGTCATAAGCAAGTCATTAGAATACTTTCCTACTAAATTTATAAGACATAAGCATTCAATATTTGAGTAAACAAAGAGAAAATAAAGCTATCTATTGGGTTTCACTAAAAAGTCCATTGGAAGACTTGACTATTGTTGTTAAAAGACATAGGCATTCATATTATAGAGCCACAAACCACACTAGTAAAATAAAACTATGATAACATGGGATTCGAACCAATGACAGTCTTAATTTGATAGTGCAAACCCAACACCTTACTAACTGTGCTAACCAGACTCTGCATACCAGACACACAATTTATCAAAGATTTAAGTGAATAAGCTACAGTGTCCAAGGTACTAAACATAATATATTCTATGGGGTGTCATAAGCAAGTCATTAGAATACTTTCCTACTAAATTTATAAGACATAAGCATTCAATATTTGAGTAAACAAAGAGAAAATAAAGCGATCTATTGGGTTTCACTAAAAAGTCCATTGGAAGACTTGACTATTGTTGTTAAAAGACATAGGCATTCATATTATAGAGCCACAAACCACACTAGTAAAATAAAAACAACATGGGATTCGAACCAATGACAGTCTTAATTTGATAGTGCAAACCCAACACCTTACTAACTGTGCTAACCAGACTGTGCATACCAGACACCCAATTTATCATAGATTTAAGTGAATAAGCTACATTGTCCAAGGTACTAAACATAATATATTCTATGGGGTGTCATAAGCAAGTCATTAGAATACTTTAATACTAAATTTATAAGACATAAGCATTCAATATTTGAGTAAACAAAGAGAAAATAAAGCGATCTATTGGGTTTCACTAAAAAGGCCATTGGAAGACTTGACTATTGTTGTTAAAAGACATAGGCATTCATATTATAGAGCCACAAACCACACTAGTAAAATAAAAACATGATAACATGGGATTCGAACCAATGACAGTCTTAATTTGATAGTGCAAACCCAACACCTTACTAACTGTGCTAACCAGACTGTGCATACCAGACACACAATTTATCAGAGATTTAAGTGAATAAGCTACAGTGTCCAAGGTACTAAACATAATATATTCTATGGGGTGTCATAAGCAAGTCATTAGAATACTTTCCTACTAAATTTATAAGACATAAGCATTCAATATTTGAGTAAACAAAGAGAAAATAAAGCTATCTATTGGGTTTCACTAAAAAGTCCATTGGAAGACTTGACTATTGTTGTTAAAAGACATAGGCATTCATATTATAGAGCCACAAACCACACTAGTAAAATAAAAACATGATAACATGGGATTCAAACCAATGACAGTCTTAATTTGATAGTGCAAACCCAACACCTTACTAACTGTGCTAACCAGACTGTGCATACCAGACACACAATGTATCAGAGATTTAAGTGAATAAGCTACAGTGTCCAAGGTACTAAACATAATATATTCTATGGGGTGTCATAAGCAAGTCATTAGAATACTTTCCTACTAAATTTATAAGACATAAGCATTCAATATTTGAGTAAACAAAGAGAAAATAAAGCTATCTATTGGGTTTCACTAAAAAGTCCTTTGGAAGACTTGACTATTGTTGTTAAAAGACATAGGCATTCATATTATAGAGCCACAAACCACACTAGTAAAATAAAAACATGATAACATGGGATTCGAACCAATGACAGTCTTAATTTGATAGTGCAAACCCAACACCTTACTAACTGTGCTAACCAGACTGTGCATACCAGACACACAATGTATCAGAGATTTAAGTGAATAAGCTACAGTGTCCAAGGTACTAAACATAATATATTCTATGGGGTGTCATAAGCAAGTCATTAGAATACTTTCCTACTAAATTTATAAGACATAAGCATTCAATATTTGAGTAAACAAAGAGAAAATAAAGCTATCTATTGGGTTTTACTAAAAAGTCCATTGGAAGACCTGACTATTGTTGTTAAAAGACATAGGCATTCATATTATAGAGCCACAAACCACACTAGTAAAATAAAAACATGATATCATGGGATTCGAACCAATGACAGTCTTAATTTGATAATGCAAACCCAACACCTTACTAACTGTGCTAACCAGACTGTGCATACCAGACACACAATTTATAAGAGATTTAAGTGAATAAGCTACAGTGTCCAAGGTACTAAACATAATATATTCTATGGGGTGTCATGAGCAAGTCATTAGAATACTTTCCTACTAAATTTATAAGACATAAGCATTCAATATTTGAGTAAACAAAGAGAAAATAAAGCTATCTATTGGGTTTCACTAAAAAGTCCATTGGAAGACTTGACTATTGTTGTTAAAAGACATAGGCATTCATATTATAGAGCCACAAACCACACTAGTAAAATAAAAACATAACATGGGATTCGAACCAATGACAGTCTTAATTTGATAGTGCAAACCCAACACCTTACTAACTGTGCTAACCAAACTGTGCATACCAGACACACAATTTATCAGAGTTTTAAGTGAATAAGCTACAGTGTCCAAGGTACTAAACATAATATATTCTATGGGATGTAATAAGCAAGTCATTAGAATACTTTCCTACTAAATTTATAAGACATAAGCATTCAATATTTGAGTAAACAAAGAGAAAATAAAGCGATCTATTGGGTTTCACTAAAAAGTCCATTGGAAGACTTGACTATTGTTGTTAAAAGACATAGGCATTCATATTATAGAGCCACAAACCACACTAGTAAAATAAAAACATAACATGGGATTCGAACCAATGACAGTCTTAATTTGATAGTGCAAACCCAACACCTTACTAACTGTGCTAACCAGACTGTGCATACCAGACACACAATTTATCAGAGATTTAAGTGAATAAGCTACAGTGTTCTAGGTACTAAACATAATATATTCTATGGGGTGTCATAAGCAAGTCATTAGAATACTTTCCTACTAAATTTATAAGACATAAGCATTCAATATTTGAGTAAACAAAGAGAAAATAAAGCTATCTATTGGGTTTCACTAAAAAGTCCATTGGAAGACTTGACTATTGTTGTTAAAAGACATAGGCATTCATATTATAGAGCCACAAACCACACTAGTAAAATAAAACTATGATAACATGGGATTCGAACCAATGACAGTCTTAATTTGATAGTGCAAACCCAACACCTTACTAACTGTGCTAACCAGACTCTGCATACCAGACACACAATTTATCAAAGATTTAAGTGAATAAGCTACAGT
The DNA here is from genome assembly GCF_028390025.1 of Pseudophryne corroboree. Classification (NCBI taxonomy): domain Eukaryota; kingdom Metazoa; phylum Chordata; class Amphibia; order Anura; family Myobatrachidae; genus Pseudophryne; species Pseudophryne corroboree. The sequence goes on from NC_086445.1 coordinate 630,005,902, forward strand.
GTCCAAGGTACTAAACATAATATATTCTATGGGGTGTCATAAGCAAGTCATTAGAATACTTTCCTACTAAATTTATAAGACATAAGCATTCAATATTTGAGTAAACAAAGAGAAAATAAAGCGATCTATTGGGTTTCACTAAAAAGTCCATTGGAAGACTTGACTATTGTTGTTAAAAGACATAGGCATTCATATTATAGAGCCACAAACCACACTAGTAAAATAAAAACAACATTGGATTCGAACCAATGACAGTCTTAATTTGATAGTGCAAACCCAACACCTTACTAACTGTGCTAACCAGACTCTGCATACCAGACAGACAATTTATCAGAGATTTAAGTGAATAAGCTACAGTGTCCAAGGTACTAAACATAATATATTCTATGGGATGTAATAAGCAAGTCATTAGAATACTTTCCTACTAAATTTATAAGACATAAGCATTCAATATTTGAGTAAACAAAGAGAAAATAAAGCGATCTATTGGGTTTCACTAAAAAGTCCATTGGAAGACTTGACTATTGTTGTTAAAAGACATAGGCATTCATATAATAGAGCCACAAACCACACTAGTAAAATAAAAACATGATAACATGGGATTCGAACCAATGACAGTCTTAATTTGATAGTGCAAACCCAACACCTTACTAACTGTGCTAACCTGACTGTGCAAACCAGACACACAATTTATCAGAGATTTAAGTGAATAAGCTACAGTGTCCAAGGTACTAAACATAATATATTCTATGGGGTGTCATAAGCAAGTCATTAGAATACTTTCCTACTAAATTTATAAGACATAAGCATTCAATATTTGAGTAAACAAAGAGAAAATAAAGCGATCTATTGGGTTTCACTAAAAAGTCCATTGGAAGACTTGACTATTGTTGTTAAAAGACATAGGCATTCATATTATAGAGCCACAAACCACACTAGTAAAATAAAAACATAACATGGGATTCGAACCAATGACAGTCTTAATTTGATAGTGCAAACCCAACACCTTACTAACTGTGCTAACCAGACTGTGCATACCAGACACACAATTTATCAGAGATTTAAGTGAATAAGCTACAGTGTTCTAGGTACTAAACATAATATATTCTATGGGGTGTCATAAGCAAGTCATTAGAATACTTTCCTACTAAATTTATAAGACATAAGCATTCAATATTTGAGTAAACAAAGAGAAAATAAAGCTATCTATTGGGTTTCACTAAAAAGTCCATTGGAAGACTTGACTATTGTTGTTAAAAGACATAGGCATTCATATTATAGAGCCACAAACCACACTAGTAAAATAAAAACATAACATGGGATTCGAACCAATGACAGTCTTAATTTGATAGTGCAAACCCAACACCTTACTAACTGTGCTAACCAGACTCTGCATACCAGACACACAATTTATCAAAGATTTAAGTGAATAAGCTACAGTGTCCAAGGTACTAAACATAATATATTCTATGGGGTGTCATAAGCAAGTCATTAGAATACTTTCCTACTAAATTTATAAGACATAAGCATTCAATATTTGAGTAAACAAAGAGAAAATAAAGCGATCTATTGGGTTTCACTAAAAAGTCCATTGGAAGACTTGACTATTGTTGTTAAAAGACATAGGCATTCATATTATAGAGCCACAAACCACACTAGTAAAATAAAAACAACATGGGATTCGAACCAATGACAGTCTTAATTTGATAGTGCAAACCCAACACCTTACTAACTGTGCTAACCAGACTGTGCATACCAGACACCCAATTTATCATAGATTTAAGTGAATAAGCTACATTGTCCAAGGTACTAAACATAATATATTCTATGGGGTGTCATAAGCAAGTCATTAGAATACTTTAATACTAAATTTATAAGACATAAGCATTCAATATTTGAGTAAACAAAGAGAAAATAAAGCGATCTATTGGGTTTCACTAAAAAGGCCATTGGAAGACTTGACTATTGTTGTTAAAAGACATAGGCATTCATATTATAGAGCCACAAACCACACTAGTAAAATAAAAACATGATAACATGGGATTCGAACCAATGACAGTCTTAATTTGATAGTGCAAACCCAACACCTTACTAACTGTGCTAACCAGACTGTGCATACCAGACACACAATTTATCAGAGATTTAAGTGAATAAGCTACAGTGTCCAAGGTACTAAACATAATATATTCTATGGGGTGTCATAAGCAAGTCATTAGAATACTTTCCTACTAAATTTATAAGACATAAGCATTCAATATTTGAGTAAACAAAGAGAAAATAAAGCTATCTATTGGGTTTCACTAAAAAGTCCATTGGAAGACTTGACTATTGTTGTTAAAAGACATAGGCATTCATATTATAGAGCCACAAACCACACTAGTAAAATAAAAACATGATAACATGGGATTCAAACCAATGACAGTCTTAATTTGATAGTGCAAACCCAACACCTTACTAACTGTGCTAACCAGACTGTGCATACCAGACACACAATGTATCAGAGATTTAAGTGAATAAGCTACAGTGTCCAAGGTACTAAACATAATATATTCTATGGGGTGTCATAAGCAAGTCATTAGAATACTTTCCTACTAAATTTATAAGACATAAGCATTCAATATTTGAGTAAACAAAGAGAAAATAAAGCTATCTATTGGGTTTCACTAAAAAGTCCTTTGGAAGACTTGACTATTGTTGTTAAAAGACATAGGCATTCATATTATAGAGCCACAAACCACACTAGTAAAATAAAAACATGATAACATGGGATTCGAACCAATGACAGTCTTAATTTGATAGTGCAAACCCAACACCTTACTAACTGTGCTAACCAGACTGTGCATACCAGACACACAATGTATCAGAGATTTAAGTGAATAAGCTACAGTGTCCAAGGTACTAAACATAATATATTCTATGGGGTGTCATAAGCAAGTCATTAGAATACTTTCCTACTAAATTTATAAGACATAAGCATTCAATATTTGAGTAAACAAAGAGAAAATAAAGCTATCTATTGGGTTTTACTAAAAAGTCCATTGGAAGACCTGACTATTGTTGTTAAAAGACATAGGCATTCATATTATAGAGCCACAAACCACACTAGTAAAATAAAAACATGATAACATGGGATTCGAACCAATGACAGTCTTAATTTGATAATGCAAACCCAACACCTTACTAACTGTGCTAACCAGACTGTGCATACCAGACACACAATTTATAAGAGATTTAAGTGAATAAGCTACAGTGTCCAAGGTACTAAACATAATATATTCTATGGGGTGTCATGAGCAAGTCATTAGAATACTTTCCTACTAAATTTATAAGACATAAGCATTCAATATTTGAGTAAACAAAGAGAAAATAAAGCTATCTATTGGGTTTCACTAAAAAGTCCATTGGAAGACTTGACTATTGTTGTTAAAAGACATAGGCATTCATATTATAGAGCCACAAACCACACTAGTAAAATAAAAACATAACATGGGATTCGAACCAATGACAGTCTTAATTTGATAGTGCAAACCCAACACCTTACTAACTGTGCTAACCAAACTGTGCATACCAGACACACAATTTATCAGAGTTTTAAGTGAATAAGCTACAGTGTCCAAGGTACTAAACATAATATATTCTATGGGATGTAATAAGCAAGTCATTAGAATACTTTCCTACTAAATTTACAAGACATAAGCATTCAATATTTGAGTAAACAAAGAGAAAATAAAGCGATCTATTGGGTTTCACTAAAAAGTCCATTGGAAGACTTGACTATTGTTGTTAAAAGACATAGGCATTCATATTATAGAGCCACAAACCACACTAGTAAAATAAAAACATAACATGGGATTCGAACCAATGACAGTCTTAATTTAATAGTGCAAACCCAACACCTTACTAACTGTGCTAACCAGACTCTGCATACCAGACACACAATTTATCAGAGATTTAAGTGAATAAGCTACAGTGTCCAAGGTACTAAACATAATATATTCTATGGGATGTAATAAGCAAGTCATTAGAATACTTTCCTACTAAATTTATAAGACATAAGCATTCAATATTTGAGTAAACAAAGAGAAAATAAAGCGATCTATTGGGTTTCACTAAAAAGTCCATTGGAAGACTTGACTATTGTTGTTAAAAGACATAGGCATTCATATTATAGAGCCACAAACCACACTAGTAAAATAAAAACATGATAACATGGGATTCGAACCAATGACAGTCTTAATTTGATAGTGCAAAAACAACACCTTACTAACTGTGCTAACCTGACTGTGCATACCAGACACACAATTTATCAGAGATTTAAGTGAATAAGCTACAGTGTCCAAGGTACTAAACATAATATATTCTATGGGGTGTCATAAGCAAGTCATTAGAATACTTTCCTACTAAATTTATAAGACATAAGCATTCAATATTTGAGTAAACAAAGAGAAAATAAAGCGATCTATTGGGTTTCACTAAAAAGTCCATTGGAAGACTTGACTATTGTTGTTAAAAGACATAGGCATTCATATTATAGAGCCACAAACCACACTAGTAAAATAAAAACATAACATGGGATTCAAACCAATGACAGTCTTAATTTGATAGTGCAAACCCAACACCTTACTAACTGTGCTAACCAGACTGTGCATACCAGACACACAATTTATCAGAGATTTAAGTGAATAAGCTACAGTGTTCAAGGTACTAAACATAATATATTCTACGGGGTGTCATAAGCAAGTCATTAGAATACTTTCCTACTAAATTTATAAGACATAAGCATTCAATATTTGAGTAAACAAAGAGAAAATAAAGCTATCTATTGGGTTTCACTAAAAAGTCCATTGGAAGACTTGACTATTGTTGTTAAAAGACATAGGCATTCATATTATAGAGCCACAAACCACACTAGTAAAATAAAACTATGATAAAATGGGATTTGAACCAATGACAGTCTTAATTTGATAGTGCAAACCCAACACCTTACTAACTGTGCTAACCAGACTCTGCATACCAGACACACAATTTATCAAAGATTTAAGTGAATAAGCTACAGTGTCCAAGGTACTAAACATAATATATTCTATGGGGTGTCATAAGCAAGTCATTAGAATACTTTCCTACTAAATTTATAAGACATAAGCATTCAATATTTGAGTAAACAAAGAGAAAATAAAGCGATCTATTGGGTTTCACTAAAAAGTCCATTGGAAGACTTGACTATTGTTGTTAAAAGACATAGGCATTCATATTATAGAGCCACAAACCACACTAGTAAAATAAAAACAACATGGGATTCAAACCAACGACAGTCTTAATTTGATAGTGCAAACCCAACACCTTACTAACTGTGCTAACCAGACTGTGCATACCAGACACACAATTTATCAGAGATTTAAGTGAATAAGCTACAGTGTCCAAGGTACTAAACATAATATATTCTATGGGGTGTCATGAGCAAGTCATTAGAATACTTTCCTACTAAATTTATAAGACATAAGCATTCAATATTTGAGTAAACAAAGAGAAAATAAAGCGATCTATTGGGTTTCACTAAAAAGTCCATTGGAAGACTTGACTATTGTTGTTAAAAGACATAGGCATTCATATTATAGAGCCACAAACCACACTAGTAAAATAAAAACATAACATGGGATTCGAACCAATGACAGTCTTAATTTGATAGTGCAAACCCAACACCTAACTAACTGTGCTAACCAAACTGTGCATACCAGACACACAATTTATCAGAGTTTTAAGTGAATAAGCTACAGTGTCCAAGGTACTAAACATAATATATTCTATGGGATGTAATAAGCAAGTCATTAGAATACTTTCCTACTAAATTTATAAGACATAAGCATTCAATATTTGAGTAAACAAAGAGAAAATAAAGCGATCTATTGGGTTTCACTAAAAAGTCCATTGGAAGACTTGACTATTGTTGTTAAAAGACATAGGCATTCATATTATAGAGCCACAAACCACACTAGTTAAATAAAAACATGATAACATGGGATTCGAACCAATGACAGTCTTAATTTGATAGTGCAAAAACAACACCTTACTAACTGTGCTAACCTGACTGTGCATACCAGACACACAATTTATCAGAGATTTAAGTGAATAAGCTACAGTGTCCAAGGTACTAAACATAATATATTCTATGGGGTGTCATAAGCAAGTCATTAGAATACTTTCCTACTAAATTTATAAGACATAAGCATTCAATATTTGAGTAAACAAAGAGAAAATAAAGCGATCTATTGGGTTTCACTAAAAAGTCCATTGGAAGACTTGACTATTGTTGTTAAAAGACATAGGCATTCATATTATAGAGCCACAAACCACACTAGTAAAATAAAAACATAACATGGGATTCGAACCAATGACAGTCTTAATTTGATAGTGCAAACCCAACACCTTACTAACTGTGCTAACCAGACTGTGCATACCAGACACACAATTTATCAGAGATTTAAGTGAATAAGCTACAGTGTTCAAGGTACTAAACATAATATATTCTACGGGGTGTCATAAGCAAGTCATTAGAATACTTTCCTACTAAATTTATAAGACATAAGCATTCAATATTTGAGTAAACAAAGAGAAAATAAAGCTATCTATTGGGTTTCACTAAAAAGTCCATTGGAAGACTTGACTATTGTTGTTAAAAGACATAGGCATTCATATTATAGAGCCACAAACCACACTAGTAAAATAAAAACATGATAACATAGGATTCGAACCAATGACAGTCTTAATTTGATAGTGCAAACCCAACACCTTACTAACTGTGCTAACCAGACTGTGCATGCCTGACACACAATTTATCAGAGATTTAAGTGAATAAGCTACAGTGTCCAAGGTACTAAACATAATATATTCTATGGGGTGTCATAAGCAAGTCATTAGAATACTTTCCTACTAAATTTATAAGACATAAGCATTCAATATTTGAGTAAACAAAGAGAAAATAAAGCTATCTATTGGGTTTCACTAAAAAGTCCATTGGAAGACTTGACTATTGTTGTTAAAAGACATAGGCATTCATATTATAGAGCCACAAACCTCACTAGTAAAATAAAAACATGATAACATGGGATTCAAACCAATGACAGTCTTAATTTGATAGTGCAAACCCAACACCTTACTAACTGTGCTAACCAGACTGTGCATACCAGACACGCAATTTATCAGAGATTTAAGTGAATAAGCTACAGTGTCCAAGGTACTAAACATAATATATTCTATGGGGTGTCATAAGCAAGTCATTAGAATACTTTCCTACTAAATTTATAAGACATAAGCATTCAATATTTGAGTAAACAAAGATAAAATAAAGCGATCTATTGGGTTTCACTAAAAAGTCCATTGGAAGACTTGACTATTGTTGTTAAAAGACATAGGCATTCATATTATAGAGCCACAAACCTCACTAGTAAAATAAAAACATGATAACATGGGATTCGAACCAATGGCAGTCTTAATTTGATAGTGCAAACCCAACACCTTACTAACTGTGCTAACCAGACTGTGCATACCAGACACACAATTTATCAGAGATTTAAGTGAATAAGCTACAGTGTCCAAGGTACTAAACATAATATATTCTATGGGGTGTCATAAGCAAGTCATTAGAATACTTTCCTACTAAATTTATAAGACATAAGCATTCAATATTTGAGTAAACAAAGAGAAAATAAAGCTATCTATTGGGTTTCACTAAAAAGTCCATTGGAAGACTTGACTATTTTTGTTAAAAGACATAGGCATTCATATTATAGAGCCACAAACCACACTAGTAAAATAAAAATATGATAACATGGGATTCGAACCAATGACAGTCTTAATTTGATAGTGCAAACCCAACACCTTACTAACTGTGCTAACCTGACTGTGCATACCAAACACACAATTTATCAGAGATTTAAGTGAATAAGCTACAGTGTCCAAGGTACTAAACATAATATATTCTATGGGGTGTCATAAGCAAGTCATTAGAATACTTTCCTACTAAATTTATAAGACATAAGCATTCAATATTTGAGTAAACAAAGAGAAAATAAAGCTATCTATTGGGTTTCACTAAAAAGTCCATTGGAAGACTTGACTATTGTTGTTAAAAGACATAGGCATTCATACTATTGAGCCACAAACCACACTAGTAAAATAAAAACATGATAACATGGGATTTGAACCAATGACAGTCTTAATTTGATAGTGCAAACCCAACACCTTACTAACTGTGCTAACCAGACTGTGCATACTAGACACCCAATTTATCAGAGATTTAAGTGAATAAGCTACAGTGTCCAAGGTACTAAACATAATATATTCTATGGGGTGTCATAAGCAAGTCATTAGAATACTTTTCTACTAAATTTATAAGACATAATCATTCAATATTTGAGTAAACAAAGAGAAAATAAAGCTATCTATTGGGTTTCACTAAAAAGTCCATTGGAAGACTTGACTATTGTTGTTAAAAGACATAGGCATTCATATTATAGAGCCACAAACCACACTAGTTAAATAAAAACATGATAACATAGGATTCGAACCAATGACAGACTTAATTTGATAGTGCAAACCCAACACCTTACTAACTGTGCTAACCAGAATGTGCATGCCTGATCCACAATTTATCAGAGATTTAAGTGAATAAGCTACAGTGTCCAAGGTACTAAACATAATATATTCTATGGGGTGTCATAAGCAAGTCATTAGAATACTTTCCTACTAAATTTATAAGACATAAGCATTCAATATTTGAGTAAACAAAGAGAAAATAAAGCTATCTATTGGGTTTCACTAAAAAGTCCATTGGAAGACTTGACTATTGTTGTTAAAAGACATAGGCATTCATATTATAGAGCCACAAACCTCACTAGTAAAATAAAAACATGATAACATGGGATTCTAACCAATGACAGTCTTAATTTGATAGTGCAAACCCAACACCTTACTAACTGTGCTAACCAGACTGTGCATACCAGACACACAATTTGTCAGAGATTTAAGTGAATAAGCTACAGTGTCCAAGGTACTAAACATAATATATTCTATGGGGTGTCATAAGCAAGTCATTAGAATACTTTCCTACTAAATTTATAAGACATAAGCATTCAATATTTGAGTAAACAAAGAGAAAATAAAGCTATCTATTGGGTTTCACTAAAAAGTCCATTGGAAGACTTGACTATTGTTGTTAAAAGACATAGGCATTCATATTATAGAGCCACAAACCACACTAGTAAAATAAAAACATGATAACATAGGATTTGAACCAATGACAGTCTTAATTTGATAGTGCAAACCCAACACCTTACTAACTGTGCTAACCAGACTGTGCATGCCTGACACACAATTTATCAGAGATTTAAGTGAATAAGCTACAGTGTCCAAGGTACTAAACATAATATATTCTATGGGGTGTCATAAGCAAGTCATTAGAATACTTTCCTACTAAATTTATAAGACATAAGCATTCAATATTTGAGTAAACAAAGAGAAAATAAAGCTATCTATTGGGTTTCACTAAAAAGTCCATTGGAAGACTTGACTATTGTTGTTAAAAGACATAGGCATTCATATTATAGAGCCACAAACCTCACTAGTAAAATAAAAACATGATAACATGGGATTCGAACCAATGACAGTCTTAATTTGATAGTGCAAACCCAACACCTTACTAACTGTGCTACCCAGACTGTGCATACCAGACACGCAATTTATCAGAGATTTAAGTGAATAAGCTACAGTGTCCAAGGTACTAAACATAATATATTCTATGGGGTGTCATAAGCAAGTCATTAGAATACTTTCCTACTAAATTTATAAGACATAAGCATTCAATATTTGAGTAAACAAAGAGAAAATAAAGCGATCTATTGGGTTTCACTAAAAAGTCCATTGGAAGACTTGACTATTGTTGTTAAAAGACATAGGCATTCATATTATAGAGCCACAAACCACACTAGTAAAATAAAAACAACATGGGATTCGAACCAATGACAGTCTTAATTTGATAGTGCAAACCCAACACCTTACTAACTGTGCTAACCAGACTGTGCATACCAGACACACAATTTATCAGAGATTTAAGTGAATAAGCTACAGTGTCCAAGGTACTAAACATAATATATTCTATGGGGTGTCATAAGCAAGTCATTAGAATACTTTCCTACTAAATTTATAAGACATAAGCATTCAATATTTGAGTAAACAAAGAGAAAATAAAGCTATCTATTGGGTTTCACTAAAAAGTCCATTGGAAGACTTGACTATTGTTGTTAAAAGACATAGGCATTCATATTATAGAGCCACAAACCTCACTAGTAAAATAAAAACATGATAACATGGGATTCGAACCAATGACAGTCTTAATTTGATAGTGCAAACCCAACACCTTAATAACTGTGCTAACCAGACTGTGAATACCAGACACACAATTTATCAGAGATTTAAGTGAATAAGCTACAGTGTCCAAGGTACTAAACATAATATATTCTATGGGGTGTCATAAGCAAGTCATTAGAATACTTTCCTACTAAATTTATAAGACATAAGCATTCAATATTTGAGTAAACAAAGAGAAAATAAAGCTATCTATTGGGTTTCACTAAAAAGTCCATTGGAAGACTTGACTATTGTTGTTAAAAGACATAGGCATTCATATTATAGAGCCACAAACCTCACTAGTAAAATAAAAACATGATAACATGGGATTCGAACCAATGACAGTCTTAATTTGATAGTGCAAACCCAACACCTTAATAACTGTGCTAACCAGACTGTGAATACCAGACACACAATTTATCAGAGATTTAAGTGAATAAGCTACAGTGTCCAAGGTACTAAACATAATATATTCTATGGGGTGTCATAAGCAAGTCATTAGAATACTTTCCTACTAAATTTATAAGACATAAGCATTCAATATTTGAGTAAACAAAGAGAAAATAAAGCTATCTATTGGGTTTCACTAAAAAGTCCATTGGAAGACTTGACTATTGTTGTTAAAAGACATAGGCATTCATATTATAGAGCCACAAACCTCACTAGTAAAATAAAAACATGATAACATGGGATTCTAACCAATGACAGTCTTAATTTGATAGTGCAAACCCAACACCTTACTAACTGTGCTAACCAGACTGTGCATACCAGACACACAATTTGTCAGAGATTTAAGTGAATAAGCTACAGTGTCCAAGGTACTAAACATAATATATTCTATGGGGTGTCATAAGCAAGTCATTAGAATACTTTCCTACTAAATTTATAAGACATAAGCATTCAATATTTGAGTAAACAAAGAGAAAATAAAGCTATCTATTGGGTTTCACTAAAAAGTCCATTGGAAGACTTGACTATTGTTGTTAAAAGACATAGGCATTCATATTATAGAGCCACAAACCTCACTAGTAAAATAAAAACATGATAACATGGGATTCTAACCAATGACAGTCTTAATTTGATAGTGCAAACCCAACACCTTACTAACTGTGCTAACCAGACTGTGCATACCAGACACACAATTTGTCAGAGATTTAAGTGAATAAGCTACAGTGTCCAAGGTACTAAACATAATATATTCTATGGGGTGTCATAAGCAAGTCATTAGAATACTTTCCTACTAAATTTATAAGACATAAGCATTCAATATTTGAGTAAACAAAGAGAAAATAAAGCTATCTATTGGGTTTCACTAAAAAGTCCATTGGAAGACTTGACTATTGTTGTTAAAAGACATAGGCATTCATATTATAGAGCCACAAACCTCACTAGTAAAATAAAAACATGATAACATGGGATTCAAACCAATGACAGTCTTAATTTGATAGTGCAAACCCAACACCTTACTAACTGTGCTAACCAGACTGTGCATACCAGACACGCAATTTATCAGAGATTTAAGTGAATAAGCTACAGTGTCCAAGGTACTAAACATAATATATTCTATGGGGTGTCATAAGCAAGTCATTAGAATACTTTCCTACTAAATTTATAAGACATAAGCATTCAATATTTGAGTAAACAAAGATAAAATAAAGCGATCTATTGGGTTTCACTAAAAAGTCCATTGGAAGACTTGACTATTGTTGTTAAAAGACATAGGCATTCATATTATAGAGCCACAAACCTCACTAGTAAAATAAAAACATGATAACATGGGATTCGAACCAATGACAGTCTTAATTTGATAGTGCAAACCCAACACCTTACTAACTGTGCTAACCAGACTGTGCATACCAGACACACAATTTATCAGAGATTTAAGTGAATAAGCTACAGTGTCCAAGGTACTAAACATAATATATTCTATGGGGTGTCATAAGCAAGTCATTAGAATACTTTCCTACTAAATTTATAAGACATAAGCATTCAATATTTGAGTAAACAAAGAGAAAATAAAGCTATCTATTGGGTTTCACTAAAAAGTCCATTGGAAGACTTGACTATTTTTGTTAAAAGACATAGGCATTCATATTATAGAGCCACAAACCACACTAGTAAAATAAAAATATGATAACATGGGATTCGAACCAATGACAGTCTTAATTTGATAGTGCAAACCCAACACCTTACTAACTGTGCTAACCTGACTGTGCATACCAAACACACAATTTATCAGAGATTTAAGTGAATAAGCTACAGTGTCCAAGGTACTAAACATAATATATTCTATGGGGTGTCATAAGCAAGTCATTAGAATACTTTCCTACTAAATTTATAAGACATAAGCATTCAATATTTGAGTAAACAAATAGAAAATAAAGCTATCTATTGGGTTTCACTAAAAAGTCCATTGGAAGACTTGACTATTGTTGTTAAAAGACATAGGCATTCATATTATAGAGCCACAAACCACACTAGTTAAATAAAAACATGATAACATAGGATTCGAACCAATGACAGACTTAATTTGATAGTGCAAACCCAACACCTTACTAACTGTGCTAACCAGACTGTGCATACTAGACACCCAATTTATCAGAGATTTAAGTGAATAAGCTACAGTGTCCAAGGTACTAAACATAATATATTCTATGGGGTGTCATAAGCAAGTCATTAGAATACTTTCCTACTAAATTTATAAGACATAAGCATTCAATATTTGAGTAAACAAAGAGAAAATAAAGCTATCTATTGGGTTTCACTAAAAAGTCCATTGGAAGACTTGACTATTGTTGTTAAAAGACATAGGCATTCATACTATTGAGCCACAAACCACACTAGTAAAATAAAAACATGATAACATGGGATTTGAACCAATGACAGTCTTAATTTGATAGTGCAAACCCAACACCTTACTAACTGTGCTAACCAGACTGTGCATACTAGACACCCAATTTATCAGAGATTTAAGTGAATAAGCTACAGTGTCCAAGGTACTAAACATAATATATTCTATGGGGTGTCATAAGCAAGTCATTAGAATACTTTTCTACTAAATTTATAAGACATAATCATTCAATATTTGAGTAAACAAAGAGAAAATAAAGCTATCTATTGGGTTTCACTAAAAAGTCCATTGGAAGACTTGACTATTGTTGTTAAAAGACATAGGCATTCATATTATAGAGCCACAAACCACACTAGTTAAATAAAAACATGATAACATAGGATTCGAACCAATGACAGACTTAATTTGATAGTGCAAACCCAACACCTTACTAACTGTGCTAACCAGAATGTGCATGCCTGATCCACAATTTATCAGAGATTTAAGTGAATAAGCTACAGTGTCCAAGGTACTAAACATAATATATTCTATGGGGTGTCATAAGCAAGTCATTAGAATACTTTCCTACTAAATTTATAAGACATAAGCATTCAATATTTGAGTAAACAAAGAGAAAATAAAGCTATCTATTGGGTTTCACTAAAAAGTCCATTGGAAGACTTGACTATTGTTGTTAAAAGACATAGGCATTCATATTATAGAGCCACAAACCTCACTAGTAAAATAAAAACATGATAACATGGGATTCTAACCAATGACAGTCTTAATTTGATAGTGCAAACCCAACACCTTACTAACTGTGCTAACCAGACTGTGCATACCAGACACACAATTTGTCAGAGATTTAAGTGAATAAGCTACAGTGTCCAAGGTACTAAACATAATATATTCTATGGGGTGTCATAAGCAAGTCATTAGAATACTTTCCTACTAAATTTATAAGACATAAGCATTCAATATTTGAGTAAACAAAGAGAAAATAAAGCTATCTATTGGGTTTCACTAAAAAGTCCATTGGAAGACTTGACTATTGTTGTTAAAAGACATAGGCATTCATATTATAGAGCCACAAACCACACTAGTAAAATAAAAACATGATAACATAGGATTTGAACCAATGACAGTCTTAATTTGATAGTGCAAACCCAACACCTTACTAACTGTGCTAACCAGACTGTGCATGCCTGACACACAATTTATCAGAGATTTAAGTGAATAAGCTACAGTGTCCAAGGTACTAAACATAATATATTCTATGGGGTGTCATAAGCAAGTCATTAGAATACTTTCCTACTAAATTTATAAGACATAAGCATTCAATATTTGAGTAAACAAAGAGAAAATAAAGCTATCTATTGGGTTTCACTAAAAAGTCCATTGGAAGACTTGACTATTGTTGTTAAAAGACATAGGCATTCATATTATAGAGCCACAAACCTCACTAGTAAAATAAAAACATGATAACATGGGATTCGAACCAATGACAGTCTTAATTTGATAGTGCAAACCCAACACCTTACTAACTGTGCTAACCAGACTGTGCATACCAGACACGCAATTTATCAGAGATTTAAGTGAATAAGCTACAGTGTCCAAGGTACTAAACATAATATATTCTATGGGGTGTCATAAGCAAGTCATTAGAATACTTTCCTACTAAATTTATAAGACATAAGCATTCAATATTTGAGTAAACAAAGAGAAAATAAAGCGATCTATTGGGTTTCACTAAAAAGTCCATTGGAAGACTTGACTATTGTTGTTAAAAGACATAGGCATTCATATTATAGAGCCACAAACCACACTAGTAAAATAAAAACAACATGGGATTCGAACCAATGACAGTCTTAATTTGATAGTGCAAACCCAACACCTTACTAACTGTGCTAACCAGACTGTGCATACCAGACACACAATTTATCAGAGATTTAAGTGAATAAGCTACAGTGTCCAAGGTACTAAACATAATATATTCTATGGGGTGTCATAAGCAAGTCATTAGAATACTTTCCTACTAAATTTATAAGACATAAGCATTCAATATTTGAGTAAACAAAGAGAAAATAAAGCTATCTATTGGGTTTCACTAAAAAGTCCATTGGAAGACTTGACTATTGTTGTTAAAAGACATAGGCATTCATATTATAGAGCCACAAACCTCACTAGTAAAATAAAAACATGATAACATGGGATTCGAACCAATGACAGTCTTAATTTGATAGTGCAAACCCAACACCTTACTAACTGTGCTAACCAGACTGTGCATACCAGACACACAATTTATCAGAGATTTAAGTGAATAAGCTACAGTGTCCAAGGTACTAAACATAATATATTCTATGGAGTGTCATAAGCAAGTCATTAGAATACTTTCCTACTAAATTTATAAGACATAAGCATTCAATATTTGAGTAAACAAAGAGAAAATAAAGCTATCTATTGGGTTTCACTAAAAAGTCCATTGGAAGACTTGACTATTTTTGTTAAAAGACATAGGCATTCATATTATAGAGCCACAAACCACACTAGTAAAATAAAAATATGATAACATGGGATTCGAACCAATGACAGTCTTAATTTGATAGTGCAAACCCAACACCTTACTAACTGTGCTAACCTGACTGTGCATACCAAACACACAATTTATCAGAGATTTAAGTGAATAAGCTACAGTGTCCAAGGTACTAAACATAATATATTCTATGGGGTGTCATAAGCAAGTCATTAGAATACTTTCCTACTAAATTTATAAGACATAAGCATTCAATATTTGAGTAAACAAATAGAAAATAAAGCTATCTATTGGGTTTCACTAAAAAGTCCATTGGAAGACTTGACTATTGTTGTTAAAAGACATAGGCATTCATACTATTGAGCCACAAACCACACTAGTAAAATAAAAACATGATAACATGGGATTTGAACCAATGACAGTCTTAATTTGATAGTGCAAACCCAACACCTTACTAACTGTGCTAACCAGACTGTGCATACTAGACACCCAATTTATCAGAGATTTAAGTGAATAAGCTACAGTGTCCAAGGTACTAAACATAATATATTCTATGGGGTGTCATAAGCAAGTCATTAGAATACTTTTCTACTAAATTTATAAGACATAATCATTCAATATTTGAGTAAACAAAGAGAAAATAAAGCTATCTATTGGGTTTCACTAAAAAGTCCATTGGAAGACTTGACTATTGTTGTTAAAAGACATAGGCATTCATATTATAGAGCCACAAACCACACTAGTTAAATAAAAACATGATAACATAGGATTCGAACCAATGACAGACTTAATTTGATAGTGCAAACCCAACACCTTACTAACTGTGCTAACCAGAATGTGCATGCCTGATCCACAATTTATCAGAGATTTAAGTGAATAAGCTACAGTGTCCAAGGTACTAAACATAATATATTCTATGGGGTGTCATAAGCAAGTCATTAGAATACTTTCCTACTAAATTTATAAGACATAAGCATTCAATATTTGAGTAAACAAAGAGAAAATAAAGCTATCTATTGGGTTTCACTAAAAAGTCCATTGGAAGACTTGACTATTGTTGTTAAAAGACATAGGCATTCATATTATAGAGCCACAAACCTCACTAGTAAAATAAAAACATGATAACATGGGATTCTAACCAATGACAGTCTTAATTTGATAGTGCAAACCCAACACCTTACTAACTGTGCTAACCAGACTGTGCATACCAGACACACAATTTGTCAGAGATTTAAGTGAATAAGCTACAGTGTCCAAGGTACTAAACATAATATATTCTATGGGGTGTCATAAGCAAGTCATTAGAATACTTTCCTACTAAATTTATAAGACATAAGCATTCAATATTTGAGTAAACAAAGAGAAAATAAAGCTATCTATTGGGTTTCACTAAAAAGTCCATTGGAAGACTTGACTATTGTTGTTAAAAGACATAGGCATTCATATTATAGAGCCACAAACCACACTAGTAAAATAAAAACATGATAACATAGGATTTGAACCAATGACAGTCTTAATTTGATAGTGCAAATCCAACACCTTACTAACTGTGCTAACCAGACTGTGCATGCCTGACACACAATTTATCAGAGATTTAAGTGAATAAGCTACAGTGTCCAAGGTACTAAACATAATATATTCTATGGGGTGTCATAAGCAAGTCATTAGAATACTTTCCTACTAAATTTATAAGACATAAGCATTCAATATTTGAGTAAACAAAGAGAAAATAAAGCTATCTATTGGGTTTCACTAAAATGTCCATTGGAAGACTTGACTATTGTTGTTAAAAGACATAGGCATTCATATTATAGAGCCACAAACCTCACTAGTAAAATAAAAACATGATAACATGGGATTTGAACCAATGACAGTCTTAATTTGATAGTGCAAACCCAACACCTTACTAACTGTGCTAACCAGACTGTGCATACTAGACACCCAATTTATCAGAGATTTAAGTGAATAAGCTACAGTGTCCAAGGTACTAAACATAATATATTCTATGGGGTGTCATAAGCAAGTCATTAGAATACTTTTCTACTAAATTTATAAGACATAATCATTCAATATTTGAGTAAACAAAGAGAAAATAAAGCTATCTATTGGGTTTCACTAAAAAGTCCATTGGAAGACTTGACTATTGTTGTTAAAAGACATAGGCATTCATATTATAGAGCCACAAACCACACTAGTTAAATAAAAACATGATAACATAGGATTCGAACCAATGACAGACTTAATTTGATAGTGCAAACCCAACACCTTACTAACTGTGCTAACCAGAATGTGCATGCCTGATCCACAATTTATCAGAGATTTAAGTGAATAAGCTACAGTGTCCAAGGTACTAAACATAATATATTCTATGGGGTGTCATAAGCAAGTCATTAGAATACTTTCCTACTAAATTTATAAGACATAAGCATTCAATATTTGAGTAAACAAAGAGAAAATAAAGCTATCTATTGGGTTTCACTAAAAAGTCCATTGGAAGACTTGACTATTGTTGTTAAAAGACATAGGCATTCATATTATAGAGCCACAAACCTCACTAGTAAAATAAAAACATGATAACATGGGATTCTAACCAATGACAGTCTTAATTTGATAGTGCAAACCCAACACCTTACTAACTGTGCTAACCAGACTGTGCATACCAGACACACAATTTGTCAGAGATTTAAGTGAATAAGCTACAGTGTCCAAGGTACTAAACATAATATATTCTATGGGGTGTCATAAGCAAGTCATTAGAATACTTTCCTACTAAATTTATAAGACATAAGCATTCAATATTTGAGTAAACAAAGAGAAAATAAAGCTATCTATTGGGTTTCACTAAAAAGTCCATTGGAAGACTTGACTATTGTTGTTAAAAGACATAGGCATTCATATTATAGAGCCACAAACCACACTAGTAAAATAAAAACATGATAACATAGGATTTGAACCAATGACAGTCTTAATTTGATAGTGCAAACCCAACACCTTACTAACTGTGCTAACCAGACTGTGCATACCAGACACGCAATTTATCAGAGATTTAAGTGAATAAGCTACAGTGTCCAAGGTACTAAACATAATATATTCTATGGGGTGTCATAAGCAAGTCATTAGAATACTTTCCTACTAAATTTATAAGACATAAGCATTCAATATTTGAGTAAACAAAGAGAAAATAAAGCGATCTATTGGGTTTCACTAAAAAGTCCATTGGAAGACTTGACTATTGTTGTTAAAAGACATAGGCATTCATATTATAGAGCCACAAACCACACTAGTAAAATAAAAACAACATGGGATTCGAACCAATGACAGTCTTAATTTGATAGTGCAAACCCAACACCTTACTAACTGTGCTAACCAGACTGTGCATACCAGACACACAATTTATCAGAGATTTAAGTGAATAAGCTACAGTGTCCAAGGTACTAAACATAATATATTCTATGGGGTGTCATAAGCAAGTCATTAGAATACTTTCCTACTAAATTTATAAGACATAAGCATTCAATATTTGAGTAAACAAAGAGAAAATAAAGCTATCTATTGGGTTTCACTAAAAAGTCCATTGGAAGACTTGACTATTGTTGTTAAAAGACATAGGCATTCATATTATAGAGCCACAAACCTCACTAGTAAAATAAAAACATGATAACATGGGATTCGAACCAATGACAGTCTTAATTTGATAGTGCAAACCCAACACCTTACTAACTGTGCTAACCAGACTGTGAATACCAGACACACAATTTATCAGAGATTTAAGTGAATAAGCTACAGTGTCCAAGGTACTAAACATAATATATTCTATGGGGTGTCATAAGCAAGTCATTAGAATACTTTCCTACTAAATTTATAAGACATAAGCATTCAATATTTGAGTAAACAAAGATAAAATAAAGCGATCTATTGGGTTTCACTAAAAAGTCCATTGGAAGACTTGACTATTGTTGTTAAAAGACATAGGCATTCATATTATAGAGCCACAAACCTCACTAGTAAAATAAAAACATGATAACATAGGATTCGAACCAATGACAGTCTTAATTTGATAGTGCAAACCCAACACCTTACTAACTGTGCTAACCAGACTGTGCATACCAGACACACAATTTATCAGAGATTTAAGTGAATAAGCTACAGTGTCCAAGGTACTAAACATAATATATTCTATGGGGTGTCATAAGCAAGTCATTAGAATACTTTCCTACTAAATTTATAAGACATAAGCATTCAATATTTGAGTAAACAAAGAGAAAATAAAGCTATCTATTGGGTTTCACTAAAAAGTCCATTGGAAGACTTGACTATTTTTGTTAAAAGACATAGGCATTCATATTATAGAGCCACAAACCACACTAGTAAAATAAAAATATGATAACATAGGATTCGAACCAATGACAGTCTTAATTTGATAGTGCAAACCCAACACCTTACTAACTGTGCTAACCTCACTGTGCATACCAAACACACAATTTATCAGAGATTTAAGTGAATAAGCTACAGTGTCCAAGGTACTAAACATAATATATTCTATGGGGTGTCATAAGCAAGTCATTAGAATACTTTCCTACTAAATTTATAAGACATAAGCATTCAATATTTGAGTAAACAAATAGAAAATAAAGCTATCTATTGGGTTTCACTAAAAAGTCCATTGGAAGACTTGACTATTGTTGTTAAAAGACATAGGCATTCATATTATAGAGCCACAAACCACACTAGTTAAATAAAAACATGATAACATAGGATTCGAACCAATGACAGACTTAATTTGATAGTGCAAACCCAACACCTTACTAACTGTGCTAACCAGACTGTGCATACTAGACACCCAATTTATCAGAGATTTAAGTGAATAAGCTACAGTGTCCAAGGTACTAAACATAATATATTCTATGGGGTGTCATAAGCAAGTCATTAGAATACTTTCCTACTAAATTTATAAGACATAAGCATTCAATATTTGAGTAAACAAAGAGAAAATAAAGCTATCTATTGGGTTTCACTAAAAAGTCCATTGGAAGACTTGACTATTGTTGTTAAAAGACATAGGCATTCATACTATTGAGCCACAAACCACACTAGTAAAATAAAAACATGATAACATGGGATTTGAACCAATGACAGTCTTAATTTGATAGTGCAAACCCAACACCTTACTAACTGTGCTAACCAGACTGTGCATACTAGACACCCAATTTATCAGAGATTTAAGTGAATAAGCTACAGTGTCCAAGGTACTAAACATAATATATTCTATGGGGTGTCATAAGCAAGTCATTAGAATACTTTTCTACTAAATTTATAAGACATAATCATTCAATATTTGAGTAAACAAAGAGAAAATAAAGCTATCTATTGGGTTTCACTAAAAAGTCCATTGGAAGACTTGACTATTGTTGTTAAAAGACATAGGCATTCATATTATAGAGCCACAAACCACACTAGTTAAATAAAAACATGATAACATAGGATTCGAACCAATGACAGACTTAATTTGATAGTGCAAACCCAACACCTTACTAACTGTGCTAACCAGAATGTGCATGCCTGATCCACAATTTATCAGAGATTTAAGTGAATAAGCTACAGTGTCCAAGGTACTAAACATAATATATTCTATGGGGTGTCATAAGCAAGTCATTAGAATACTTTCCTACTAAATTTATAAGACATAAGCATTCAATATTTGAGTAAACAAAGAGAAAATAAAGCTATCTATTGGGTTTCACTAAAAAGTCCATTGGAAGACTTGACTATTGTTGTTAAAAGACATAGGCATTCATATTATAGAGCCACAAACCTCACTAGTAAAATAAAAACATGATAACATGGGATTCTAACCAATGACAGTCTTAATTTGATAGTGCAAACCCAACACCTTACTAACTGTGCTAACCAGACTGTGCATACCAGACACACAATTTGTCAGAGATTTAAGTGAATAAGCTACAGTGTCCAAGGTACTAAACATAATATATTCTATGGGGTGTCATAAGCAAGTCATTAGAATACTTTCCTACTAAATTTATAAGACATAAGCATTCAATATTTGAGTAAACAAAGAGAAAATAAAGCTATCTATTGGGTTTCACTAAAAAGTCCATTGGAAGACTTGACTATTGTTGTTAAAAGACATAGGCATTCATATTATAGAGCCACAAACCACACTAGTAAAATAAAAACATGATAACATAGGATTCGAACCAATGACAGTCTTAATTTGATAGTGCAAACCCAACACCTTACTAACTGTGCTAACCAGACTGTGCATGCCTGACACACAATTTATCAGAGATTTAAGTGAATAAGCTACAGTGTCCAAGGTACTAAACATAATATATTCTATGGGGTGTCATAAGCAAGTCATTAGAATACTTTCCTACTAAATTTATAAGACATAAGCATTCAATATTTGAGTAAACAAAGAGAAAATAAAGCTATCTATTGGGTTTCACTAAAAAGTCCATTGGAAGACTTGACTATTGTTGTTAAAAGACATAGGCATTCATATTATAGAGCCACAAACCTCACTAGTAAAATAAAAACATGATAACATGGGATTCGAACCAATGACAGTCTTAATTTGATAGTGCAAACCCAACACCTTACTAACTGTGCTAACCAGACTGTGCATACCAGACACGCAATTTATCAGAGATTTAAGTGAATAAGCTACAGTGTCCAAGGTACTAAACATAATATATTCTATGGGGTGTCATAAGCAAGTCATTAGAATACTTTCCTACTAAATTTATAAGACATAAGCATTCAATATTTGAGTAAACAAAGAGAAAATAAAGCGATCTATTGGGTTTCACTAAAAAGTCCATTGGAAGACTTGACTATTGTTGTTAAAAGACATAGGCATTCATATTATAGAGCCACAAACCACACTAGTAAAATAAAAACAACATGGGATTCGAACCAATGACAGTCTTAATTTGATAGTGCAAACCCAACACCTTACTAACTGTGCTAACCAGACTGTGCATACCAGACACACAATTTATCAGAGATTTAAGTGAATAAGCTACAGTGTCCAAGGTACTAAACATAATATACTCTATGGGGTGTCATAAGCAAGTCATTAGAATACTTTCCTACTAAATTTATAAGACATAAGCCTTCAATATTTGAGTAAACAAAGAGAAAATAAAGCTATCTATTGGGTTTCACTAAAAAGTCCATTGGAAGACTTGACTATTTTTGTTAAAAGACATAGGCATTCATATTATAGAGCCACAAACCACACTAGTAAAATAAAAATATGATAACATAGGATTCGAACCAATGACAGTCTTAATTTGATAGTGCAAACCCAACACCTTACTAACTGTGCTAACCTGACTGTGCATACCAAACACACAATTTATCAGAGATTTAAGTGAATAAGCTACAGTGTCCAAGGTACTAAACATAATATATTCTATGGGGTGTCATAAGCAAGTCATTAGAATACTTTCCTACTAAATTTATAAGACATAAGCATTCAATATTTGAGTAAACAAATAAAAAATAAAGCTATCTATTGGGTTTCACTAAAAAGTCCATTGGAAGACTTGACTATTGTTGTTAAAAGACATAGGCATTCATATTATAGAGCCACAAACCACACTAGTTAAATAAAAACATGATAACATAGGATTCGAACCAATGACAGACTTAATTTGATAGTGCAAACCCAACACCTTACTAACTGTGCTAACCAGACTGTGCATACTAGACACCCAATTTATCAGAGATTTAAGTGAATAAGCTACAGTGTCCAAGGTACTAAACATAATATATTCTATGGGGTGTCATAAGCAAGTCATTAGAATACTTTCCTACTAAATTTATAAGACATAAGCATTCAATATTTGAGTAAACAAAGAGAAAATAAAGCTATCTATTGGGTTTCACTAAAAAGTCCATTGGAAGACTTGACTATTGTTGTTAAAAGACATAGGCATTCATACTATTGAGCCACAAACCACACTAGTAAAATAAAAACATGATAACATGGGATTTGAACCAATGACAGTCTTAATTTGATAGTGCAAACCCAACACCTTACTAACTGTGCTAACCAGACTGTGCATACTAGACACCCAATTTATCAGAGATTTAAGTGAATAAGCTACAGTGTCCAAGGTACTAAACATAATATATTCTATGGGGTGTCATAAGCAAGTCATTAGAATACTTTTCTACTAAATTTATAAGACATAATCATTCAATATTTGAGTAAACAAAGAGAAAATAAAGCTATCTATTGGGTTTCACTAAAAAGTCCATTGGAAGACTTGACTATTGTTGTTAAAAGACATAGGCATTCATATTATAGAGCCACAAACCACACTAGTTAAATAAAAACATGATAACATAGGATTCGAACCAATGACAGACTTAATTCGATAGTGCAAACCCAACACCTTACTAACTGTGCTAACCAGAATGTGCATGCCTGATCCACAATTTATCAGAGATTTAAGTGAATAAGCTACAGTGTCCAAGGTACTAAACATAATATATTCTATGGGGTGTCATAAGCAAGTCATTAGAATACTTTCCTACTAAATTTATAAGACATAAGCATTCAATATTTGAGTAAACAAAGAGAAAATAAAGCTATCTATTGGGTTTCACTAAAAAGTCCATTGGAAGACTTGACTATTGTTGTTAAAAGACATAGGCATTCATATTATAGAGCCACAAACCTCACTAGTAAAATAAAAACATGATAACATGGGATTCTAACCAATGACAGTCTTAATTTGATAGTGCAAACACAACACCTTACTAACTGTGCTAACCAGACTGTGCATACCAGACACACAATTTGTCAGAGATTTAAGTGAATAAGCTACAGTGTCCAAGGTACTAAACATAATATATTCTATGGGGTGTCATAAGCAAGTCATTAGAATACTTTCCTACTAAATTTATAAGACATAAGCATTCAATATTTGAGTAAACAAAGAGAAAATAAAGCTATCTATTGGGTTTCACTAAAAAGTCCATTGGAAGACTTGACTATTGTTGTTAAAAGACATAGGCATTCATATTATAGAGCCACAAACCACACTAGTAAAATAAAAACATGATAACATAGGATTCGAACCAATGACAGTCTTAATTTGATAGTGCAAACCCAACACCTTACTAACTGTGCTAACCAGACTGTGCATGCCTGACACACAATTTATCAGAGATTTAAGTGAATAAGCTACAGTGTCCAAGGTACTAAACATAATATATTCTATGGGGTGTCATAAGCAAGTCATTAGAATACTTTCCTACTAAATTTATAAGACATAAGCATTCAATATTTGAGTAAACAAAGAGAAAATAAAGCTATCTATTGGGTTTCACTAAAAAGTCCATTGGAAGACTTGACTATTGTTGTTAAAAGACATAGGCATTCATATTATAGAGCCACAAACCTCACTAGTAAAATAAAAACATGACAACATGGGATTCGAACCAATGACAGTCTTAATTTGATAGTGCAAACCCAACACCTTACTAACTGTGCTAACCAGACTGTGCATACCAGACACGCAATTTATCAGAGATTTAAGTGAATAAGCTACAGTGTCCAAGGTACTAAACATAATATATTCTATGGGGTGTCATAAGCAAGTCATTAGAATACTTTCCTACTAAATTTATAAGACATAAGCATTCAATATTTGAGTAAACAAAGAGAAAATAAAGCGATCTATTGGGTTTCACTAAAAAGTCCATTGGAAGACTTGACTATTGTTGTTAAAAGACATAGGCATTCATATTATAGAGCCACAAACCACACTAGTAAAATAAAAACAACATGGGATTCGAACCAATGACAGTCTTAATTTGATAGTGCAAACCCAACACCTTACTAACTGTGCTAACCAGACTGTGCATACCAGACACACAATTTATCAGAGATTTAAGTGAATAAGCTACAGTGTCCAAGGTACTAAACATAATATATTCTATGGGGTGTCATAAGCAAGTCATTAGAATACTTTCCTACTAAATTTATAAGACATAAGCATTCAATATTTGAGTAAACAAAGAGAAAATAAAGCTATCTATTGGGTTTCACTAAAAAGTCCATTGGAAGACTTGACTATTGTTGTTAAAAGACATAGGCATTCATATTATAGAGCCACAAACCTCACTAGTAAAATAAAAACATGATAACATGGGATTCGAACCAATGACAGTCTTAATTTGATAGTGCAAACCCAACACCTTAATAACTGTGCTAACCAGACTGTGAATACCAGACACACAATTTATCAGAGATTTAAGTGAATAAGCTACAGTGTCCAAGGTACTAAACATAATATATTCTATGGGGTGTCATAAGCAAGTCATTAGAATACTTTCCTACTAAATTTATAAGACATAAGCATTCAATATTTGAGTAAACAAAGATAAAATAAAGCGATCTATTGGGTTTCACTAAAAAGTCCATTGGAAGACTTGACTATTGTTGTTAAAAGACATAGGCATTCATATTATAGAGCCACAAACCTCACTAGTAAAATAAAAACATGATAACATGGGATTCGAACCAATGACAGTCTTAATTTGATAGTGCAAACCCAACACCTTACTAACTGTGCTAACCAGACTGTGCATACCAGACACACAATTTATCAGAGATTTAAGTGAATAAGCTACAGTGTCCAAGGTACTAAACATAATATATTCTATGGGGTGTCATAAGCAAGTCATTAGAATACTTTCCTACTAAATTTATAAGACATAAGCATTCAATATTTGAGTAAACAAAGAGAAAATAAAGCTATCTATTGGGTTTCACTAAAAAGTCCACTGGAAGACTTGACTATTTTTGTTAAAAGACATAGGCATTCATATTATAGAGCCACAAACCACACTAGTAAAATAAAAATATGATAACATGGGATTCGAACCAATGACAGTCTTAATTTGATAGTGCAAACCCAACACCTTACTAACTGTGCTAACCTGACTGTGCATACCAAACACACAATTTATCAGAGATTTAAGTGAATAAGCTACAGTGTCCAAGGTACTAAACATAATATATTCTATGGGGTGTCATAAGCAAGTCATTAGAATACTTTCCTACTAAATTTATAAGACATAAGCATTCAATATTTGAGTAAACAAATAGAAAATAAAGCTATCTATTGGGTTTCACTAAAAAGTCCATTGGAAGACTTGACTATTGTTGTTAAAAGACATAGGCATTCATATTATAGAGCCACAAACCACACTAGTTAAATAAAAACATGATAACATAGGATTCGAACCAATGACAGACTTAATTTGATAGTGCAAACCCAACACCTTACTAACTGTGCTAACCAGACTGTGCATACTAGACACCCAATTTATCAGAGATTTAAGTGAATAAGCTACAGTGTCCAAGGTACTAAACATAATATATTCTATGGGGTGTCATAAGCAAGTCATTAGAATACTTTCCTACTAAATTTATAAGACATAAGCATTCAATATTTGAGTAAACAAAGAGAAAATAAAGCTATCTATTGGGTTTCACTAAAAAGTCCATTGGAAGACTTGACTATTGTTGTTAAAAGACATAGGCATTCATACTATTGAGCCACAAACCACACTAGTAAAATAAAAACATGATAACATGGGATTTGAACCAATGACAGTCTTAATTTGATAGTGCAAACCCAACACCTTACTAACTGTGCTAACCAGACTGTGCATACTAGACACCCAATTTATCAGAGATTTAAGTGAATAAGCTACAGTGTCCAAGGTACTAAACATAATATATTCTATGGGGTGTCATAAGCAAGTCATTAGAATACTTTTCTACTAAATTTATAAGACATAATCATTCAATATTTGAGTAAACAGAGAAAATAAAGCTATCTATTGGGTTTCACTAAAAAGTCCATTGGAAGACTTGACTATTGTTGTTAAAAGACATAGGCATTCATATTATAGAGCCACAAACCACACTAGTTAAATAAAAACATGATAACATAGGATTCGAACCAATGACAGACTTAATTTGATAGTGCAAACCCAACACCTTACTAACTGTGCTAACCAGAATGTGCATGCCTGATCCACAATTTATCAGAGATTTAAGTGAATAAGCTACAGTGTCCAAGGTACTAAACATAATATATTCTATGGGGTGTCATAAGCAAGTCATTAGAATACTTTCCTACTAAATTTATAAGACATAAGCATTCAATATTTGAGTAAACAAAGAGAAAATAAAGCTATCTATTGGGTTTCACTAAAAAGTCCATTGGAAGACTTGACTATTGTTGTTAAAAGACATAGGCATTCATATTATAGAGCCACAAACCTCACTAGTAAAATAAAAACATGATAACATGGGATTCGAACCAATGACAGACTTAATTTGATAGTGCAAACCCAACACCTTACTAACTGTGCTAACCAGACTGTGCATACTAGACACCCAATTTATCAGAGATTTAAGTGAATAAGCTACAGTGTCCAAGGTACTAAACATAATATATTCTATGGGGTGTCATAAGCAAGTCATTAGAATACTTTCCTACTAAATTTATAAGACATAAGCATTCAATATTTGAGTAAACAAAGAGAAAATAAAGCTATCTATTGGGTTTCACTAAAAAGTCCATTGGAAGACTTGACTATTGTTGTTAAAAGACATAGGCATTCATACTATTGAGCCACAAACCACACTAGTAAAATAAAAACATGATAACATGGGATTTGAACCAATGACAGTCTTAATTTGATAGTGCAAACCCAACACCTTACTAACTGTGCTAACCAGACTGTGCATACTAGACACCCAATTTATCAGAGATTTAAGTGAATAAGCTACAGTGTCCAAGGTACTAAACATAATATATTCTATGGGGTGTCATAAGCAAGTCATTAGAATACTTTTCTACTAAATTTATAAGACATAATCATTCAATATTTGAGTAAACAAAGAGAAAATAAAGCTATCTATTGGGTTTCACTAAAAAGTCCATTGGAAGACTTGACTATTGTTGTTAAAAGACATAGGCATTCATATTATAGAGCCACAAACCACACTAGTTAAATAAAAACATGATAACATAGGATTCGAACCAATGACAGACTTAATTTGATAGTGCAAACCCAACACCTTACTAACTGTGCTAACCAGAATGTGCATGCCTGATCCACAATTTATCAGAGATTTAAGTGAATAAGCTACAGTGTCCAAGGTACTAAACATAATATATTCTATGGGGTGTCATAAGCAAGTCATTAGAATACTTTCCTACTAAATTTATAAGACATAAGCATTCAATATTTGAGTAAACAAAGAGAAAATAAAGCTATCTATTGGGTTTCACTAAAAAGTCCATTGGAAGACTTGACTATTGTTGTTAAAAGACATAGGCATTCATATTATAGAGCCACAAACCTCACTAGTAAAATAAAAACATGATAACATGGGATTCTAACCAATGACAGTCTTAATTTGATAGTGCAAACCCAACACCTTACTAACTGTGCTAACCAGACTGTGCATACCAGACACACAATTTGTCAGAGATTTAAGTGAATAAGCTACAGTGTCCAAGGTACTAAACATAATATATTCTATGGGGTGTCATAAGCAAGTCATTAGAATACTTTCCTACTAAATTTATAAGACATAAGCATTCAATATTTGAGTAAACAAAGAGAAAATAAAGCTATCTATTGGGTTTCACTAAAAAGTCCATTGGAAGACTTGACTATTGTTGTTAAAAGACATAGGCATTCATATTATAGAGCCACAAACCACACTAGTAAAATAAAAACATGATAACATAGGATTTGAACCAATGACAGTCTTAATTTGATAGTGCAAATCCAACACCTTACTAACTGTGCTAACCAGACTGTGCATGCCTGACACACAATTTATCAGAGATTTAAGTGAATAAGCTACAGTGTCCAAGGTACTAAACATAATATATTCTATGGGGTGTCATAAGCAAGTCATTAGAATACTTTCCTACTAAATTTATAAGACATAAGCATTCAATATTTGAGTAAACAAAGAGAAAATAAAGCTATCTATTGGGTTTCACTAAAAAGTCCATTGGAAGACTTGACTATTGTTGTTAAAAGACATAGGCATTCATATTATAGAGCCACAAACCTCACTAGTAAAATAAAAACATGATAACATGGGATTCGAACCAATGACAGTCTTAATTTGATAGTGCAAACCCAACACCTTACTAACTGTGCTAACCAGACTGTGCATACCAGACACGCAATTTATCAGAGATTTAAGTGAATAAGCTACAGTGTCCAAGGTACTAAACATAATATATTCTATGGGGTGTCATAAGCAAGTCATTAGAATACTTTCCTACTAAATTTATAAGACATAAGCATTCAATATTTGAGTAAACAAAGAGAAAATAAAGCGATCTATTGGGTTTCACTAAAAAGTCCATTGGAAGACTTGACTATTGTTGTTAAAAGACATAGGCATTCATATTATAGAGCCACAAACCACACTAGTAAAATAAAAACAACATGGGATTCGAACCAATGACAGTCTTAATTTGATAGTGCAAACCCAACACCTTACTAACTGTGCTAACCAGACTGTGCATACCAGACACTCAATTTATCAGAGATTTAAGTGAATAAGCTACAGTGTCCAAGGTACTAAACATAATATATTCTATGGGGTGTCATAAGCAAGTCATTAGAATACTTTCCTACTAAATTTATAAGACATAAGCATTCAATATTTGAGTAAACAAAGAGAAAATAAAGCTATCTATTGGGTTTCACTAAAAAGTCCATTGGAAGACTTGACTATTGTTGTTAAAAGACATAGGCATTCATATTATAGAGCCACAAACCTCACTAGTAAAATAAAAACATGATAACATGGGATTCGAACCAATGACAGTCTTAATTTGATAGTGCAAACCCAACACCTTACTAACTGTGCTAACCAGACTGTGAATACCAGACACACAATTTATCAGAGATTTAAGTGAATAAGCTACAGTGTCCAAGGTACTAAACATAATATATTCTATGGGGTGTCATAAGCAAGTCATTAGAATACTTTCCTACTAAATTTATAAGACATAAGCATTCAATATTTGAGTAAACAAAGATAAAATAAAGCGATCTATTGGGTTTCACTAAAAAGTCCATTGGAAGACTTGACTATTGTTGTTAAAAGACATAGGCATTCATATTATAGAGCCACAAACCTCACTAGTAAAATAAAAACATGATAACATGGGATTCGAACCAATGACAGTCTTAATTTGATAGTGCAAACCCAACACCTTACTAACTGTGCTAACCAGACTGTGCATACCAGACACACAATTTATCAGAGATTTAAGTGAATAAGCTACAGTGTCCAAGGTACTAAACATAATATATTCTATGGGGTGTCATAAGCAAGTCATTAGAATACTTTCCTACTAAATTTATAAGACATAAGCATTCAATATTTGAGTAAACAAAGAGAAAATAAAGCTATCTATTGGGTTTCACTAAAAAGTCCATTGGAAGACTTGACTATTGTTGTTAAAAGACATAGGCATTCATATTATAGAGCCACAAACCTCACTAGTAAAATAGAAACATGATAACATGGGATTCGAACCAATGACAGTCTTAATTTGATAGTGCAAACCCAACACCTTAATAACTGTGCTAACCAGACTGTGAATACCAGACACACAATTTATCAGAGATTTAAGTGAATAAGCTACAGTGTCCAAGGTACTAAACATAATATATTCTATGGGGTGTCATAAGCAAGTCATTAGAATACTTTCCTACTAAATTTATAAGACATAAGCATTCAATATTTGAGTAAACAAAGATAAAATAAAGCGATCTATTGGGTTTCACTAAAAAGTCCATTGGAAGACTTGACTATTGTTGTTAAAAGACATAGGCATTCATATTATAGAGCCACAAACCTCACTAGTAAAATAAAAACATGATAACATGGGATTCGAACCAATGACAGTCTTAATTTGATAGTGCAAACCCAACACCTTACTAACTGTGCTAACCAGACTGTGCATACCAGACACACAATTTATCAGAGATTTAAGTGAATAAGCTACAGTGTCCAAGGTACTAAACATAATATATTCTATGGGGTGTCATAAGCAAGTCATTAGAATACTTTCCTACTAAATTTATAAGACATAAGCATTCAATATTTGAGTAAACAAAGAGAAAATAAAGCTATCTATTGGGTTTCACTAAAAAGTCCATTGGAAGACTTGACTATTTTTGTTAAAAGACATAGGCATTCATATTATAGAGCCACAAACCACACTAGTAAAATAAAAATATGATAACATGGGATTCGAACCAATGACAGTCTTAATTTGATAGTGCAAACCCAACACCTTACTAACTGTGCTAACCTGACTGTGCATACCAAACACACAATTTATCAGAGATTTAAGTGAATAAGCTACAGTGTCCAAGGTACTAAACATAATATATTCTATGGGGTGTCATAAGCAAGTCATTAGAATACTTTCCTACTAAATTTATAAGACATAAGCATTCAATATTTGAGTAAACAAATAGAAAATAAAGCTATCTATTGGGTTTCACTAAAAAGTCCATTGGAAGACTTGACTATTGTTGTTAAAAGACATAGGCATTCATATTATAGAGCCACAAACCACACTAGTTAAATAAAAACATGATAACATAGGATTCGAACCAATGACAGACTTAATTTGATAGTGCAAACCCAACACCTTACTAACTGTGCTAACCAGACTGTGCATACTAGACACCCAATTTATCAGAGATTTAAGTGAATAAGCTACAGTGTCCAAGGTACTAAACATAATATATTCTATGGGGTGTCATAAGCAAGTCATTAGAATACTTTCCTACTAAATTTATAAGACATAAGCATTCAATATTTGAGTAAACAAAGAGAAAATAAAGCTATCTATTGGGTTTCACTAAAAAGTCCATTGGAAGACTTGACTATTGTTGTTAAAAGACATAGGCATTCATACTATTGAGCCACAAACCACACTAGTAAAATAAAAACATGATAACATGGGATTTGAACCAATGACAGTCTTAATTTGATAGTGCAAACCCAACACCTTACTAACTGTGCTAACCAGACTGTGCATACTAGACACCCAATTTATCAGAGATTTAAGTGAATAAGCTACAGTGTCCAAGGTACTAAACATAATATATTCTATGGGGTGTCATAAGCAAGTCATTAGAATACTTTTCTACTAAATTTATAAGACATAATCATTCAATATTTGAGTAAACAAAGAGAAAATAAAGCTATCTATTGGGTTTCACTAAAAAGTCCATTGGAAGACTTGACTATTGTTGTTAAAAGACATAGGCATTCATATTATAGAGCCACAAACCACACTAGTTAAATAAAAACATGATAACATAGGATTCGAACCAATGACAGACTTAATTTGATAGTGCAAACCCAACACCTTACTAACTGTGCTAACCAGAATGTGCATGCCTGATCCACAATTTATCAGAGATTTAAGTGAATAAGCTACAGTGTCCAAGGTACTAAACATAATATATTCTATGGGGTGTCATAAGCAAGTCATTAGAATACTTTCCTACTAAATTTATAAGACATAAGCATTCAATATTTGAGTAAACAAAGAGAAAATAAAGCTATCTATTGGGTTTCACTAAAAAGTCCATTGGAAGACTTGACTATTGTTGTTAAAAGACATAGGCATTCATATTATAGAGCCACAAACCTCACTAGTAAAATAAAAACATGATAACATGGGATTCTAACCAATGACAGTCTTAATTTGATAGTGCAAACCCAGCACCTTACTAACTGTGCTAACCAGACTGTGCATACCAGACACACAATTTGTCAGAGATTTAAGTGAATAAGCTACAGTGTCCAAGGTACTAAACATAATATATTCTATGGGGTGTCATAAGCAAGTCATTAGAATACTTTCCTACTAAATTTATAAGACATAAGCATTCAATATTTGAGTAAACAAAGAGAAAATAAAGCTATCTATTGGGTTTCACTAAAAAGTCCATTGGAAGACTTGACTATTGTTGTTAAAAGACATAGGCATTCATATTATAGAGCCACAAACCACACTAGTAAAATAAAAACATGATAACATAGGATTTGAACCAATGACAGTCTTAATTTGATAGTGCAAATCCAACACCTTACTAACTGTGCTAACCAGACTGTGCATGCCTGACACACAATTTATCAGAGATTTAAGTGAATAAGCTACAGTGTCCAAGGTACTAAACATAATATATTCTATGGGGTGTCATAAGCAAGTCATTAGAATACTTTCCTACTAAATTTATAAGACATAAGCATTCAATATTTGAGTAAACAAAGAGAAAATAAAGCTATCTATTGGGTTTCACTAAAAAGTCCATTGGAAGACTTGACTATTGTTGTTAAAAGACATAGGCATTCATATTATAGAGCCACAAACCTCACTAGTAAAATAAAAACATGATAACATGGGATTCGAACCAATGACAGTCTTAATTTGATAGTGCAAACCCAACACCTTACTAACTGTGCTAACCAGACTGTGCATACCAGACATGCAATTTATCAGAGATTTAAGTGAATAAGCTACAGTGTCCAAGGTACTAAACATAATATATTCTATGGGGTGTCATAAGCAAGTCATTAGAATACTTTCCTACTAAATTTATAAGACATAAGCATTCAATATTTGAGTAAACAAAGAGAAAATAAAGCGATCTATTGGGTTTCACTAAAAAGTCCATTGGAAGACTTGACTATTGTTGTTAAAAGACATAGGCATTCATATTATAGAGCCACAAACCACACTAGTAAAATAAAAACAACATGGGATTCGAACCAATGACAGTCTTAATTTGATAGTGCAAACCCAACACCTTACTAACTGTGCTAACCAGACTGTGCATACCAGACACTCAATTTATCAGAGATTTAAGTGAATAAGCTACAGTGTCCAAGGTACTAAACATAATATATTCTATGGGGTGTCATAAGCAAGTCATTAGAATACTTTCCTACTAAATTTATAAGACATAAGCATTCAATATTTGAGTAAACAAAGAGAAAATAAAGCTATCTATTGGGTTTCACTAAAAAGTCCATTGGAAGACTTGACTATTGTTGTTAAAAGACATAGGCATTCATATTATAGAGCCACAAACCTCACTAGTAAAATAAAAACATGATAACATGGGATTCGAACCAATGACAGTCTTAATTTGATAGTGCAAACCCAACACCTTACTAACTGTGCTAACCAGACTGTGAATACCAGACACACAATTTATCAGAGATTTAAGTGAATAAGCTACAGTGTCCAAGGTACTAAACATAATATATTCTATGGGGTGTCATAAGCAAGTCATTAGAATACTTTCCTACTAAATTTATAAGACATAAGCATTCAATATTTGAGTAAACAAAGATAAAATAAAGCGATCTATTGGGTTTCACTAAAAAGTCCATTGGAAGACTTGACTATTGTTGTTAAAAGACATAGGCATTCATATTATAGAGCCACAAACCTCACTAGTAAAATAAAAACATGATAACATGGGATTCGAACCAATGACAGTCTTAATTTGATAGTGCAAACCCAACACCTTACTAACTGTGCTAACCAGACTGTGCATACCAGACACACAATTTATCAGAGATTTAAGTGAATAAGCTACAGTGTCCAAGGTACTAAACATAATATATTCTATGGGGTGTCATAAGCAAGTCATTAGAATACTTTCCTACTAAATTTATAAGACATAAGCATTCAATATTTGAGTAAACAAAGAGAAAATAAAGCTATCTATTGGGTTTCACTAAAAAGTCCATTGGAAGACTTGACTATTTTTGTTAAAAGACATAGGCATTCATATTATAGAGCCACAAACTACACTAGTAAAATAAAAATATGATAACATGGGATTCGAAACAAAGACAGTCTTAATTTGATAGTGCAAACCCAACACCTTACTAACTGTGCTAACCTGACTGTGCATACCAATCACACAATTTATCAGAGATTTAAGTGAATAAGCTACAGTGTCCAAGGTACTAAACATAATATATTCTATGGGGTGTCATAAGCAAGTCATTAGAATACTTTCCTACTAAATTTATAAGACATAAGCATTCAATATTTGAGTAAACAAAGAGAAAATAAAGCTATCTATTGGGTTTCACTAAAAAGTCCATTGGAAGACTTGACTATTGTTGTTAAAAGACATAGGCATTCATATTATAGAGCCACAAACCACACTAGTAAAATAAAAACATGATAACATAGGATTCGAACCAATGACAGTCTTAATTTGATAGTGCAAATCCAACACCTTACTAACTGTGCTAACCAGACTGTGCATGCCTGACACACAATTTATCAGAGATTTAAGTGAATAAGCTACAGTGTCCAAGGTACTAAACATAATATATTCTATGGGGTGTCATAAGCAAGTCATTAGAATACTTTCCTACTAAATTTATAAGACATAAGCATTCAATATTTGAGTAAACAAAGAGAAAATAAAGCTATCTATTGGGTTTCACTAAAAAGTCCATTGGAAGACTTGACTATTGTTGTTAAAAGACATAGGCATTCATATTATAGAGCCACAAACCTCACTAGTAAAATAAAAACATGATAACATGGGATTCGAACCAATGACAGTCTTAATTTGATAGTGCAAACCCAACACCTTACTAACTGTGCTAACCAGACTGTGCATACCAGACACGCAATTTATCAGAGATTTAAGTGAATAAGCTACAGTGTCCAAGGTACTAAACATAATATATTCTATGGGGTGTCATAAGCAAGTCATTAGAATACTTTCCTACTAAATTTATAAGACATAAGCATTCAATATTTGAGTAAACAAAGAGAAAATAAAGCGATCTATTGGGTTTCACTAAAAAGTCCATTGGAAGACTTGACTATTGTTGTTAAAAGACATAGGCATTCATATTATAGAGCCACAAACCACACTAGTAAAATAAAAACAACATGGGATTCGAACCAATGACAGTCTTAATTTGATAGTGCAAACCCAACACCTTACTAACTGTGCTAACCAGACTGTGCATACCAGACACACAATTTATCAGAGATTTAAGTGAATAAGCTACAGTGTCCAAGGTACTAAACATAATATATTCTATGGGGTGTCATAAGCAAGTCATTAGAATACTTTCCTACTAAATTTATAAGACATAAGCATTCAATATTTGAGTAAACAAAGA
This sequence comes from Pseudophryne corroboree, assembly GCF_028390025.1. NCBI lineage: Eukaryota > Metazoa > Chordata > Amphibia > Anura > Myobatrachidae > Pseudophryne > Pseudophryne corroboree. Next base: position 630,042,961 of record NC_086445.1, read on the forward strand.
GAAAATAAAGCTATCTATTGGGTTTCACTAAAAAGTCCATTGGAAGACTTGACTATTGTTGTTAAAAGACATAGGCATTCATATTATAGAGCCACAAACCTCACTAGTATAATAAAAACATGATAACATGGGATTCGAACCAATGACAGTCTTAATTTGATAGTGCAAACCCAACACCTTACTAACTGTGCTAACCAGACTGTGAATACCAGACACACAATTTATCAGAGATTTAAGTGAATAAGCTACAGTGTCCAAGGTACTAAACATAATATATTCTATGGGGTGTCATAAGCAAGTCATTAGAATACTTTCCTACTAAATTTATAAGACATAAGCATTCAATATTTGAGTAAACAAAGATAAAATAAAGCGATCTATTGGGTTTCACTAAAAAGTCCATTGGAAGACTTGACTATTGTTGTTAAAAGACATAGGCATTCATATTATAGAGCCACAAACCTCACTAGTAAAATAAAAACATGATAACATGGGATTCGAACCAATGACAGTCTTAATTTGATAGTGCAAACCCAACACCTTACTAACTGTGCTAACCAGACTGTGCATACCAGACACACAATTTATCAGAGATTTAAGTGAATAAGCTACAGTGTCCAAGGTACTAAACATAATATATTCTATGGGGTGTCATAAGCAAGTCATTAGAATACTTTCCTACTAAATTTATAAGACATAAGCATTCAATATTTGAGTAAACAAAGAGAAAATAAAGCTATCTATTGGGTTTCACTAAAAAGTCCATTGGAAGACTTGACTATTTTTGTTAAAAGACATAGGCATTCATATTATAGAGCCACAAACCACACTAGTAAAATAAAAATATGATAACATGGGATTCGAACCAATGACAGTCTTAATTTGATAGTGCAAACCCAACACCTTACTAACTGTGCTATCCTGACTGTGCATACCAAACACACAATTTATCAGAGATTTAAGTGAATAAGCTACAGTGTCCAAGGTACTAAACATAATATATTCTATGGGGTGTCATAAGCAAGTCATTAGAATACTTTCCTACTAAATTTATAAGACATAAGCATTCAATATTTGAGTAAACAAATAGAAAATAAAGCTATCTATTGGGTTTCACTAAAAAGTCCATTGGAAGACTTGACTATTGTTGTTAAAAGACATAGGCATTCATATTATAGAGCCACAAACCACACTAGTTAAATAAAAACATGATAACATAGGATTCGAACCAATGACAGACTTAATTTGATAGTGCAAACCCAACACCTTACTAACTGTGCTAACCAGACTGTGCATACTAGACACCCAATTTATCAGAGATTTAAGTGAATAAGCTACAGTGTCCAAGGTACTAAACATAATATATTCTATGGGGTGTCATAAGCAAGTCATTAGAATACTTTCCTACTAAATTTATAAGACATAAGCATTCAATATTTGAGTAAACAAAGAGAAAATAAAGCTATCTATTGGGTTTCACTAAAAAGTCCATTGGAAGACTTGACTATTGTTGTTAAAAGACATAGGCATTCATACTATTGAGCCACAAACCACACTAGTAAAATAAAAACATGATAACATAGGATTTGAACCAATGACAGTCTTAATTTGATAGTGCAAACCCAACACCTTACTAACTGTGCTAACCAGACTGTGCATACTAGACACCCAATTTATCAGAGATTTAAGTGAATAAGCTACAGTGTCCAAGGTACTAAACATAATATATTCTATGGGGTGTCATAAGCAAGTCATTAGAATACTTTTCTACTAAATTTATAAGACATAATCATTCAATATTTGAGTAAACAAAGAGAAAATAAAGCTATCTATTGGGTTTCACTAAAAAGTCCATTGGAAGACTTGACTATTGTTGTTAAAAGACATAGGCATTCATATTATAGAGCCACAAACCACACTAGTTAAATAAAAACATGATAACATAGGATTCGAACCAATGACAGACTTAATTTGATAGTGCAAACCCAACACCTTACTAACTGTGCTAACCAGAATGTGCATGCCTGATCCACAATTTATCAGAGATTTAAGTGAATAAGCTACAGTGTCCAAGGTACTAAACATAATATATTCTATGGGGTGTCATAAGCAAGTCATTAGAATACTTTCCTACTAAATTTATAAGACATAAGCATTCAATATTTGAGTAAACAAAGAGAAAATAAAGCTATCTATTGGGTTTCACTAAAAAGTCCATTGGAAGACTTGACTATTGTTGTTAAAAGACATAGGCATTCATATTATAGAGCCACAAACCTCACTAGTAAAATAAAAACATGATAACATGGGATTCTAACCAATGACAGTCTTAATTTGATAGTGCAAACCCAACACCTTACTAACTGTGCTAACCAGACTGTGCATACCAGACACACAATTTGTCAGAGATTTAAGTGAATAAGCTACAGTGTCCAAGGTACTAAACATAATATATTCTATGGGGTGTCATAAGCAAGTCATTAGAATACTTTCCTACTAAATTTATAAGACATAAGCATTCAATATTTGAGTAAACAAAGAGAAAATAAAGCTATCTATTGGGTTTCACTAAAAAGTCCATTGGAAGACTTGACTATTGTTGTTAAAAGACATAGGCATTCATATTATAGAGCCACAAACCACACTAGTAAAATAAAAACATGATAACATAGGATTCGAACCAATGACAGTCTTAATTTGATAGTGCAAATCCAACACCTTACTAACTGTGCTAACCAGACTGTGCATGCCTGACACACAATTTATCAGAGATTTAAGTGAATAAGCTACAGTGTCCAAGGTACTAAACATAATATATTCTATGGGGTGTCATAAGCAAGTCATTAGAATACTTTCCTACTAAATTTATAAGACATAAGCATTCAATATTTGAGTAAACAAAGAGAAAATAAAGCTATCTATTGGGTTTCACTAAAAAGTCCATTGGAAGACTTGACTATTGTTGTTAAAAGACATAGGCATTCATATTATAGAGCCACAAACCTCACTAGTAAAATAAAAACATGATAACATGGGATTCGAACCAATGACAGTCTTAATTTGATAGTGCAAACCCAACACCTTACTAACTGTGCTAACCAGACTGTGCATACCAGACACGCAATTTATCAGAGATTTAAGTGAATAAGCTACAGTGTCCAAGGTACTAAACATAATATATTCTATGGGGTGTCATAAGCAAGTCATTAGAATACTTTCCTACTAAATTTATAAGACATAAGCATTCAATATTTGAGTAAACAAAGAGAAAATAAAGCGATCTGTTGGGTTTCACTAAAAAGTCCATTGGAAGACTTGACTATTGTTGTTAAAAGACATAGGCATTCATATTATAGAGCCACAAACCACACTAGTAAAATAAAAACAACATAGGATTCGAACCAATGACAGTCTTAATTTGATAGTGCAAACCCAACACCTTACTAACTGTGCTAACCAGACTGTGCATACCAGACACACAATTTATCAGAGATTTAAGTGAATAAGCTACAGTGTCCAAGGTACTAAACATAATATATTCTATGGGGTGTCATAAGCAAGTCATTAGAATACTTTCCTACTAAATTTATAAGACATAAGCATTCAATATTTGAGTAAACAAAGAGAAAATAAAGCTATCTATTGGGTTTCACTAAAAAGTCCATTGGAAGACTTGACTATTGTTGTTAAAAGACATAGGCATTCATATTATAGAGCCACAAACCTCACTAGTAAAATAAAAACATGATAACATGGGATTCGAACCAATGACAGTCTTAATTTGATAGTGCAAACCCAACACCTTACTAACTGTGCTAACCAGACTGTGAATACCAGACACACAATTTATCAGAGATTTAAGTGAATAAGCTACAGTGTCCAAGGTACTAAACATAATATATTCTATGGGGTGTCATAAGCAAGTCATTAGAATACTTTCCTACTAAATTTATAAGACATAAGCATTCAATATTTGAGTAAACAAAGATAAAATAAAGCGATCTATTGGGTTTCACTAAAAAGTCCATTGGAAGACTTGACTATTGTTGTTAAAAGACATAGGCATTCATATTATAGAGCCACAAACCTCACTAGTAAAATAAAAACATGATAACATGGGATTCGAACCAATGACAGTCTTAATTTGATAGTGCAAACCCCAACACCTTACTAACTGTGCTAACCAGACTGTGCATACCAGACACACAATTTATCAGAGATTTAAGTGAATAAGCTACAGTGTCCAAGGTACTAAACATAATATATTCTATGGGGTGTCATAAGCAAGTCATTAGAATACTTTCCTACTAAATTTATAAGACATAAGCATTCAATATTTGAGTAAACAAAGAGAAAATAAAGCTATCTATTGGGTTTCACTAAAAAGTCCATTGGAAGACTTGACTATTGTTGTTAAAAGACATAGGCATTCATATTATAGAGCCACAAACCACACTAGTAAAATAAAAACAACATGGGATTCGAACCAATGACAGTCTTAATTTGATAGTGCAAACCCAACACCTTACTAACTGTGCTAACCAGACTGTGCATACCAGACACACAATTTATCAGAGATTTAAGTGAATAAGCTACAGTGTCCAAGGTACTAAACATAATATATTCTATGGGGTGTCATAAGCAAGTCATTAGAATACTTTCCTACTAAATTTACAAGACATAAGCATTCAATATTTGAGTAAACAAAGAGAAAATAAAGCTATCTATTGGGTTTCACTAAAAAGTCCATTGGAAGACTTGACTATTTTTGTTAAAAGACATAGGCATTCATAT